>NW_027601381.1:0-95000 GCF_053455715.1 Rhinoraja longicauda
GAGAGGGGGGGGGGAGAGAGAGAGAGAGAGAGACGGAAGAGAGAGGGAGAGGGGGAGAGAGGGGGGCGGAGGCCCACCCACCCTACCCCTGACCGGTCCCCAGTGCGGAGGGCGGGAGGGTGAGAATGAGGAGGTAGAAACTGAAATAAACACTTCAATGATCAGGGACTGTCATTATAAATGATCAATATATATGACAGGCAATGGTGTTATTTTTTCTGCTTAATCTGCGTCTTTGATTGGGTGAATGTGAGGGGCTGGGGGTCCCGGAGCGGGGCCGGCGATGGGATCATCCGCCCGGGACTGACAGCTGGAAGATGCGGCGGTGAATGTGAGGAGCCGGAGCCCGGAGCGGAGAGACTGCGGCGCCCTCTGGGATGCGCTCAGGGCGGGGGTTTATTAATGAGCCGCAGCGCTGAGGTGAGCGGATATTTCACCGCGCTCTTCACCTGCTCCCTGAACTTGGACTGGGTCACCGCGTAAATAAATGTGTTGGTGCAGCAGCTGAGATTACTCAGCAAAGACCCGACGTAGCTAAAGATATATTGAGAATCATTCCTATCATTCCCAATCCCTGTGATCTGATAATAGACGAAGTCTACAACCGCCGTCAGCCACAGGAGGATGAAGCTGCCGGAGATGGTGAAGAGTAAAACCACAGACCTCCTCCTGCTCTCCATCTCCGGGTCACTGCGCTTCTCCCCCTTGCTCTCACCCCTCAGCCTCTGACGGACCCGACTGGCCACTAAAATGTGCCGGACTGTCAGAGCGTTGAGCAGCAGGATCACAGCGAAAGGGAGGAACGGAGTTAAAACCGTTTCCAGCCAGTCAAATGCCACCCACCCGGGGTCAGTGTAATAACTGTCCACCATGACACAGTCCCACGGGACATTGTCGATGGTTGTCCAGGGTTCCAGTGTGAAGTAGCGGGGAACGTTTTTCAGACACAGCAGAACGCCGGCTGTTGCGAGAACCGCAGCCGCAGTTTTCCCGGTGCAATATTTTGTTTTCAGCTTCTGGCAACAAATGGCGACAAAGCGATCAAAGGTGAAAGTGACGGTGAACCAGACAGAACAGTCTGTAGCTGCAAACGCCAGTACAGCGTTAACACTGCACACAGGGGTGAGGGACAGGACACTCCAATAAAAGTAATGGTATCGGATCTGAAACAAAATGACCTCGGTGATCAGGGTGAGTAGATCGGCCGCTGAGATCGGCCGCTGCCATGGCCACCAGGTAGCGAGTGGTGCAGGTGGAGAGGCCGCACTTTCCCCGGGACAGGATCACAATCGCCACTAAATTCACTGCGGAAAGAGAAGGGGACGGACACTGGGCATCACTGAACATGGTCTCCGGGGCTGAACACCGGCTCCACTTTCAGCTGGAGATCAGGAGTGTTGGAGTCGGTGCGCGGCTGCAGGTTTAACAATGTCAGACCCGGCTCCGACTGTGCCCGACCTGCCTGCTTCAGGGGAGAGGAGATAAGGCGACGGGCGGGGTAAAGGGCGGGGAGGGAACGAGCAGCCGCCCGCTACAATAGGCGGAATGTTAACCCCGCTCACAGTCTCTGATGGGGCCGGTTTCACAGACTTAACCGTGACCGGTCGCGTTTAACCAGGGCTCTG
Source organism: Rhinoraja longicauda (assembly GCF_053455715.1). NCBI lineage: Eukaryota > Metazoa > Chordata > Chondrichthyes > Rajiformes > Arhynchobatidae > Rhinoraja > Rhinoraja longicauda. The sequence continues at coordinate 1,626 of NW_027601381.1, forward strand.
GGAACTCGGCATCTGATGGGAACGAGGAGGGTTCCAGAGGGAAGGCGGGGACAACTTAGGATCCGGCAGCAGAGTGGCTCCGTTAATGGATTCATTCCACATTGATTTCAGTTCGGTAACAACACACGCCGGTAGATCCGCGGCCACTGGGTCAGGAGATCGATCCAATTATTGACCAACAGGCGGGTGGAATCCGACTGTGACAGGCTCCACAGTCAGACGTATCCACAGGAGCGGGTGTTCACTCTGATCAATAACTCAGACACAGTGAACTTCACATTGTAAACCCCTTCCCAGTCACACCGTCCCGGAGAGCTGCCTGTCCCGAGCACTGGGACAACTCTGGGCAAGGTCCCACTGAAGGCAAGAACAACATTCTAGTGGGTCCCGGCAGAGGGAGAAAAAGAGGGTTAGTTTCGGCTGTCTGAAAACGAGAAAAATCACAGCGTTAATTCAAAGATATTTCACTGAGAGGATTGATATACTTCACATGTTCTTGTACAACGATCATCAGTTAGAAATATTGTAACAGATTCAGAATCAGCTCAGTACACATAACACACGTAGCTATAAAATTTGAATTGTTCTGCTCACTTACCAGGGACTCCAACGGCAGCAATGATCACGTACAAGATTTTCTCCACGGCGAAATATTCCCAAATATGTTGTGCCATATTCTCTGACCAGCGACGTATCCCCGTGAGCTACCGGTAATCTCTCGGAATGAAATGCTGGGGCAGAACATTCCCGGAGATTTTATACCATTTTCCGTCTCCACCGGGACAGCGAAGTTTCAACAGAGTTAAAAAATAGAGATTTTGAAATGATTCGCAAACAGATGACATCAGCCAAGTGAAATCCCTGCTGAGACAGGTCGTGATTTATTCAGGGAATTGATTTGGAAACTCAAAAGACTGGGAATTGTGGCGATACTGAGGGATGGAAATTGGGAGCGGCATTGTTCCAGCAAAGGGGATATTGTTTCAATCTCCATCAGGTCCAACTCCCCGCCTCATGTTGTTTGTCTGATTTCATTCAATCCGTTTCACTCACTAAGGCAATCCCAAATTCCAGGGACCCTCTCATGGCTTCTGGTGCCCAGTTTGAATGTGGACTGGGCGACATTTGTCCACAGGTTGAGGAATTAGATCAACAGATCACCTCGCACTAAAGTGGCCCCTCCACTCTGCTTCACCACTCAATATGATCGCGGCTTAACTGATTGCAACCTCACCCCCAAACTCCCGGCGAGGCCGGTAATCTTTCACTCCTTGCTTGCCTGCAGTGGGTCTGATTTTGCGCCGGGACAATAACATTCTCTGCCTTCGTCACCTCTGAGCAGGAACGACCCAAAGACACACGACACTTAGAGAACAGAAACATTGTGGCTTCAGAATTGTCCGAAACCCAAATAAAACAGCGAATGATGCGGCACAGCTCCCTCCTCCCTTTCTCTCTCCCTCCATCCTTACTGCTGTCGCTCTCTATGAACTATCACTCTCTCCTACCATCTCTAATCTTCCTCTCGGCTCCGCCATCTCTCTGTCAACCGCTCTCTCCTAACCCCCCCTCCTTCTCACTCCCATTGCATTTATCCCTCCGTTTCTTTCTATCTATCTGACCCTTCCATCGCTCCGTTTTGCCAACCCACGCGATCTGAACTCCGCTCTCTTTTCATGTTCCCACTCTCCCTTTGTTACTTAACTCTCCCTCCATCTCTTCTTTCGTCTTCTCCGCTATCTCTTCCTTTCATCACTGTACTCCCTATCTGTCTCTCTCTTTTCCCCAACACTCCTCCTGCTCGCCCTCACCTCCCTCTCCAAGGCCTTTATTGCGAAGTGCGGTTAAAACGGCTAGCTACCATGGGATGTCTCTCTACCCCGTTCCCTCACACTTCAATAGCCCTTCCAGGTGAGGCTGATGTTCACATGCACCTCATCTAATTCCTTCTATTGCATGCGGTGTTCCAGATATGGTCTCCTTTGCATCGGCGTGGTCAAGTGGAGACTCGGCGACCGTTCGGCCGAACACTTACCGTCGTTCCGTCAAGGCCTCCAGGATCTTCCCGTTGTAACTCGCCTTCCCACACTGACCTTTCTGTCCTTTGCTTCCTCCATTGCCAGACTGAAGCTACATGCAAACTGAAAGAACGCCACTTCATATTCCGCCCTTGGTGCCTTGCAACAATAGACATTAGGTGCAGGAGGAGGCCATTCGGCCCTCCGAGCCTGTACGCACCGCCATTCAATGTGATCATGGCTGATCATTCTCAATCACTACCCCGTTCCTGCCTTCTCCCCATACCCCCTGACTCCGCTATCCTTAAGAGCTCTATCTAGCTCTCACTTGAGTGCATTCAGAGAATTGGCTTCCACTGCCCTCTGAGGCAGAGAATTCCTAATGGTATGAACTTTGAATTATCCAATGTTAGGTAACTAAGTGCAAATTCCCACTTCCCGCTCGCTCTTCCTCGTGCTTCATCCGGACTCGCACCAATACATCCCCTCCACCACATCTTCACCCGATATTACTTCCTCTTTCTTTATAATTCCATCCTGCTGAACCCTTACCTCGCACCTGACAATGAAAACGGTATTCACCCGCTCATCGTTCAACTCGCTTTGTCCTGCTGTTCCCCCGTCCCACCACAATCAGTCTGAAGAAAAGTCCCGAACCGAAACTTCACCCATCCATGTCCTTAGCAGGGTTAGCCAGTACGGCGTGCCCTCTACAACTCTCACCAACATCTACAGATGCACCATAGAAAGTATTTTATCAAGGTGCATCACAGCTTGGTTTGGGAACAGCTCCATAAAGAACGCGAGAAATTGCAGTGAATTGTCCAGACCATCACACAAACCAACCTCCGTTATATTGACTCAATTTATAAACCACGCTGCCTCGGCAAGGCCAGCAGCATAATCAAGGACGAGTCGCACCCTTGCCACTCCTGCTTCTCCTCTGTCCCATCAGGCAAAATGTATAGAAGTGTGAAAATGCACACCTCCAGTTTCAGGGACAGCGTCTTCCCAGCTGTTATCAGGCAACGGAATCATTCCACCACAACCAGAAAGCAATGCTGAACTACTATTTACCTCTTTGTTGACCCTCGGACTATCCTCGATCGGATTTTGCAGGCTTTACCTTGCACTGAACGTTATCCCCTTATCATGTATCTATACTCCGTAAATGGCTCGATTGTAATAACGTATTTTGTTTCCACTGACTGGGTGGCACGCAACAAAATCTTTTCACGCTACCTCGGTACACGTGACAATAAATTGCACTAAACTGACAAACTCAACTAGATTTCTCCAGAGGTGCAGCCTGACTGGCATTGGATATTGATTGTGTGTGACAGTGTGAGTGTGCGAGTCCGTGCAAGAGTGTGCCAGCACGTGTATGCGAGTGTGAATGTGTGAGATTGTGCAAATGAGTCGGTGTGTGTGTGTATGCTTTAGTGTATGCGGTTGCAGGAATTTCAATGATACATTATTATCACGTACCCAGGTAGAGTGAAATGCTTAGTTTTGCAGACAACCCGGTAACATCATGTCGCAGACCTCACCTAGGCAGTACAAAAGTGTCGCCACATTTTGACGCCGACAAAGTTACAAACGCTCCCTGCCGCCGCACGGCGGGTCGCCCCTTCGTTCTCGGCGGCCTTCCTCGCTCTCCGACGGCTCACCTCGCTCTCTGCGGTTCCTCGCGGCTCCCACCTCGCTCCCGAGGCGTGGTTCTCATCGCCATCCTCGGTGGGCGAACCGGGCCGATCGGGCCGACTAAGGGCTTGGCCCCGCTCACCGGGAACACTCCCGGCCACGCTGCGCTGCGCTGCTGGCCGCGAACATCCAAGGATACACTCAATCCCAAAATGTGCACGTGTGCATGCCGGTCTGCGTGTGAGAGAGCGGTAGAGTTTGTAGAGTGCCTATATTTGTGTGTGTGTGTGTGTGTGTCTGTCTGTGCGAGTGCGTGAGTTTGCGTGTGAGTGTGTGAGCATTAGTAAGCGTGGATGCAAGTGCGATTGAATGTATCTGTGTCTCTGAGTGGGAGAGTGCATGTGGGTTTGTGATGGACAGTGTTTGCGTCTGTGCGTGTGTGTGGCTGTTTGTGAGAATGTGGGAGAATATGTGGGATGTGAGTTTGTCAGAGTGTTTGAGTATGTAATTCTTTGATAGTGTGTGTGTGTGTGTGTGTGTGTGCGCGCGTGTGTGGGAGAGTTTATGATGGTTTTGTCAGAGAATGTGTTCGTGTGTAAGTATGTGCGAATGAGTGCGTGTCTCTTCGTGCTAGTGCGTGTGAATATCTGTTAGTGTGAGTGCATGTGTACGTGTGATTGTATGTGAGAATGTGTGAGAGTATATTTGATTGTGATTGCATTTGAGAGATTGTGTGTGTCTTCTTGCGCGGGTATGTGTGTGTGCGTGTTTGACTGTGTTTGAGGGTGTGAACATGTGTGTTTGTAATGATGTAATGGCATACTGTGGGTTTTAGTGACGACGTCACACGGTGTGGGGCATTACTGATGGAGTGACACACTGCAGTGGAACTGATGGGGTGACACAATGTATGGTAGTAATGGTGGATTAACACACTGTGGGTTGGTACAGATGGAGTGACTCACTTTGGAGTTGTATTGATGAAGTGACACACTGCGCAGTAGTACTGATGGAGTTACACACTGTGCAGTGCACTGATAGAGTGACACAATGTGGGGGTAGTACTGATGGAGTGACACAATGTGCTGTGTTGTTGTTGTTGTTGTTGTTCGTCCTTCGGGATCAAAGATGACCATGACTTCTCTTTCAGTTGGAGGATTGGTGACTGTGGGTCCTGAAGTGACTGGTGAGGCCAATCCGGGCCCGGAAGGCGCGCCCACACGTAGGACACAAGTGGATTGGTACTGCAGTGGAAGTGGAGGTAGCCCGGGCCTTGCGCGCGGTGAGTTTCCTCTGGGCCTCTGCAGTGCGTCTGTTCTCTGCTGCACGGGCTCCTGTGCTGAGCTTGCTACGCCAGGTTGGACGGTCCAGATCAAGAGACTCCCAAGTGCTGAGGTTGATGTCCAAGTCTTTGAGGGACACTTTGAGGCAGTCCTTAAACCGTTTCTTCTGTCCTCCTATTGAGCGCTTGCCCTGACACAGTTCTCCATACAGAAGCTGTTTTGGCAGTCGACTCTCGGGCATTCTGACGACATGGCCTGCCCATCTGGCTTGGGCTTTCCGTAGGAGGTTGTGGATTCTGGGGATTCCGGCCCGTTCGAAGATCTCTGTGTCGGGAATTTTGTCCTGCCACCTGATGTGAAGGCGTCTGCGTAGGCAGCTCAAGTGAAAAGTGGTTGAGCTGTTTGGCATGTCTGCTGTACACAGTCCAAGTCTCACTGACATAGAGAAGTGTGGTGAGTACCACTGCACAGTAGACCTTCAGCTTGGTGGTAAGGCCGAGTCCTCTCCGCTCCCAAACATTATCACGGAGTCGCCCAAAGGCAGCGCTGGCCTTGGCCATCCTGTTGTTAATCTCAGCGTCAATGTTCACCACTCGTGAGAGTGTACTACCCAGATAGGTAAAGCTGTCGACTGCCTGTAGATTCTGCCCCCGTCACCGTGATGTGCGGTTCCTGGTAGGGCTTTCCAGGCGCTGGCTGGTCCATAACTTCAGTCTTTTTGGTGCTAATGGAGAGACCAAAGTTATCACAGGCCTGTGAGAAGCAGTCCATATCATGCCGCATCTTCTTTTCTGTGCTGGCGTTGAGGGCGCAGTCATCAGCAAACAAGAAATCTCCGATGATGGTCTCCTTCACCTTTGTAACAGCTTGCAGACGCCTGAGGTTGAACAGCCTGCTGTCAGTCCTGTAGCTGATGTGTATTCCATCCTGGCAGTCACGGATGGCATCAGTCAGCATGGCAGAGAAGACCATGGTGAAGAGTGTAGGGGCAAGAACACAACCTTGCTTCACGCCGTTTGTCACTGGAAAGGCTTCCGACTCGCCTCCATCGTCTAGCACTTTCACCATCGTGCCGTCATGGAACTGCCGGACAATCGTGCTGAACTTGCTGGGACAGCCAAACTTCTGCATTATCTTCCACAAGCCATCTCTGCTGACAGTGTCGAAGGCCTTTGTCAGATCGACGAAGCTCACGAACAGGTCGCTGAGCTGAGCTGCTGTTGGCATTTTTCCTGGAGTTGGCGTGCAGCAAATATCATGTCGCAGTTCCACGCCCAGCACTGAAACCACACTGGCTTTCTGGAAGGAGACCCCGCTCAAGGTGTTGAATGAGACGGTTGAGCTGGATGCGAGCCAAGATCTTCCCACCTATGGACAGGAGGGAGATGCCTCGATGATTGTCGCAAGACTGGCGGTTGCCTTTCCTCTTGTAGATGTGGACTATGCTGGCATCTTGCAGCTGTTTAGGGACCTTCCCTTCATTCCACATGGACTGGAAGAGTTCAGTCAGCTTCTGCATCATGACAGGGCCTCCTACTTTGAACACTTCAGCACTACACTGTAGTACTGATGGAGTGACACCAGTTGATGCAGTTCGTGTGGATTAACACACTGTGGGTTGGTACAGATGGAGTGACACACTGCAGTAGTACTGATGAAGTGACACACTTTGCAGTAGTTCTGATGGAGTGATACACCGTGGGCCTCTACTGATGTAGTAACACACTGCGGGTAATACTGATGGAGTGACACAATGAGTAGTACTGTTGTTATGACAAACTGTGGAGTAGTACTGACGAAGTGACACACAGTGGAATAATACTGATTTAGTGACAAATTGTGAGGTAGTTCTGTTGTAATGACGTACTGTACGGAAGAATTGATGGATGAAACACTGTGGGGTAGACTAATGGAGTGATACATTGTGAGGTAGTACTGAGGAACTGGCACACTGTGGCGTAGAATTGATGGACTGACACCCTGGGTCGTACTGTTATAGTTCCACACTGAAGTAGTCCTGACGGAGTGACAAACTGTGTGGTAGTACTCATGTCATTGCGTCAGTACTACCACGCAGTTTGTCACTCCATCACCCCACCCCTTAGGGTAAAACTGATGGAGTGACACGCTGTGGAGTAGTACTGATGGAGTGACACACTGCGCTGTTGTACTGATGGAGTAACATACTTCGTCGTAGTGCTGATTGAATGACACACTGGGGGTAGTATGGACAGAATGGTGCACAGTGGGCGAGTACTGAAGTATTGACACAATGTTCGGTGGTACTGTCGGTTTGCACATTGTGACTTCCACACTGAAGTAGGACTGATGGTGGGGCAGTACACATGGAGGGTTACACTGTTGGGTAATACTAATTGAATGAGTCCGTGTGGTTGTACATAATGGAATAACAAGCTTAAGGCAGTACTGATGGAGTGCATCACTGTGGTGTAGTACTGATGGAATAACATATTGTAGGGTAGTAGTGATGGAGTGACACGCTCCAGTGTTATACTGTGGAGTAGTCCTATTGTAATTACGTACTATGGAGGTGTATTGATGGAATGACACACTGTGGGGTAGCACGGATGTAATAGCACATTCTGTTGGAGTGACGCAGTAATACTGACGGACTGACACGCTCTGCGGTAGTACAGTTGCGATGAAAAACTGTGGTGAAATAGTGATGGAATTACACGCTATGGAGTCGCAGTGATGGGTTAGCACACTGTGGGGTAATGCGGATGGAATGGCAGATTTGAGGTAGTCCTAATGGAGTGAAACGCTTTGGGGAGTACTGATGGAAGAAAAAACTGCGGAGAGTACTGATGGAGTGACACGTTCTAGGGTTGCACTGGAGTGACATGATGTGGGGCAGTACCGATGTAGTGTAACAATATGGAGTTGTATTGATGCAGTGAGACACTGTGTGGTTTCAACGACGGAGTGACACACTGAGCGGTAGTGCTATTGTGATGACAAACTGTGGTGTAGTACTAATGCAGTGATACACTGAGTGGCAATACTGATGGAATGACACAATTTGTGGCAGCACTTATGGAGTGACCAACTGGGATAGTCCTGATTGAATGATAAACATCGGGTAGTGCTAATGGCGTGAGGCGTTGTGGGGAAATACTAATAGAGTGAAACTGTGGGGAATTACTGATGGAGTGACACAGTGAGATAGGGCTGATGGAGTGACATACTGTGGGGAATACTGATGGAGTGACACGCTGCGTCGTAGTACTGATGGAGTGATAATGTATTGTTCTGATGGAGTGACACACATACTGATGCAATGATAACCCGAGTGATATTCCTGATGGTGCGATGCTCTATGGGGAGGCACTGATGAAGTGGCAAAGTGTAGGGTAGTACAGATGGAGTAACAAACTCTATTTTATTACTGATGCAGTGGCACACTGTGGGTAGTGCTGGTGGAGTGACACACTTTGAGGTAGTACTGATGGAGTGACACACTATGTGGCAGTTCTGACGCAATAGCATATTGTGGAATAGTACTGATTGTGTGACACCCTGCGGTGTAGTACTGTTGGATAGACATATACCAGAGTAATACTGGTGGATTGAAGCACTGTAGGGTAGTACTGATTGAAGGACTCATTGTGTAGTACTGATGGAGTGACACACCGTTGGATAGTACTGATAGAGTGACACCCTGTGTGATAGTACTAATGGAATAATACACAAGGTGGTACTGATGTTGAAAAACACTGTGCATGTGTATTGATGGAATGGTATATAGTGCGGTCGTACCAATGAAGTGACACGCTCTAGGGTTGTACTGATGGAGTGACATAGTGTGTTGTAGTAATGATCGTCTAACACACTGTAGGCTTGTATTGATGGAGTGATAGCCAGTGGGGTAGTATTGATGGGGTGACACAATGTGGGCAGTACAGATGGAGCAATACACTTTGGGGTAGTACTAGCGAAGTGACAAACTGTGGGCGGGCACTGATGGAGTAAAACATTTTGGTGTATTACTGATGGAGTGACACAGTGTGCCGTAGTACTGATGGAGGAACAAACGATATGGTAGTATTGATGTCGTGGCACACTGTGGGATAGTATTAATGGTGTGAAACTAAATGGGATACTACTGATGTAATGACACATTATAGGGTAGTTCTGATGGAGTGACACATTGAGGGGGAGAACTGATCGAATGCAAACTGTGGGATAGTACTGATGGAATGACTATCCATTTAGTAGTATTGATGCAATGGCATTCCATGGGATAGTTCCGAATGAATGACATGTTGTGATGCAGTAATGATGGAGTAACAGACGATATGGTAGTACTGATGGATTGACACGCTGTGGGATAGTACTTATGGATTAGCATCCTGTGGGGTAGTACTGAAGGACTGATACATTTTGGGGTAGCACTGTTGGAGTGACACATTCGATGGTATTACTGAAGGGGGGGAAAGCTGTGGGTAGTACGGATGAAATTACATACCTAAGGTAGTACTGACAGTGTGAAACACCGTGGGGCAGAAATGATGGAATGACATACTGTGTCATACACGCTCTTGGGTTCTACTGATGGAGTAACATGTAGTACTGATGGAGTGACAGACTGTGAAGTAGTATTGACGAGTGACCTAACGTGGGGTATTATTGATGTAATGGCACATTGTGGGGTAGTACTGATGGAGTGACAGACTATGCGGTAGTACTATTGTTATGACATAATGTGGGATGGAATTGGTAGTGACACCCTGCGGCAGTACTGATGGAGTGGCGCACTGTAGGGTAGTACTGGTGTAACGGTATACTGTTGGATAGTACTGGTGGAGTGACGCACTGTGGGGTAGTACTGGTGTAACGGTAGACTGTGGGATAGTACTGATGGAGTGACGCTCTGTGGGGTAGTACTGGTGTAACGGTATACTGTGGGATAGTACTGATGGAGTGACGCACTGTAGGGTAGCACTGGTGTAACGGTATACTGTTGGATAGTACTGATGGAGTGATGCACTGTGGGGTAGTACTGGTGTAATGGTATACTGTTGGATAGTACTGATGGAGTGACGCACTGTAGGGTAGTACTGGTGTAATGGTATACTGTTGGATAGTACTGATGGAGTGACGCACTGTAGGGTAGTACTGGTGTAATGGTACGCTGTCGGATAGTACTGATGGAGTGACGCACTGTGGGGTAGTACTGGTGTAACGGTATACAGTGGGATAGTACTGATGGAGTGACGCACATCACCCTGCGATGTGAAATGCAATAATAATCCTGCAAAACCTCTCAAATGTTAAATGCGACTAATGCATCATATTAGGATAACTTTGCAGGCTGCTGCATTGTTAAATGCAGCGCTGGCCTTGCATTAAAGCAATATTGCAACCCCCTGGGATGTTAAATGCAATAAAATTAATTGCAATCATTTTGCAAAACCTCTCAAATGTTAAATGCAATTAATGCAACGCATTAAAATCTTTATTGGTGTACGGTTCCTCCTGACATCCACCCACCCACCCACCGATCGATCAATCAATCAATCAATCTTTGATTTATTCTTATTATTAATAATATAAATTATTATTACTATAGTATTATTATTGTATTTACTACCCCCGGCATCGCATTAGGATGACTTTTCAGGCTGCTGCAATGTTAAATGCAGTGATCGCCTTGCATTAAAGAAATATTGCAACACCCTGCGATGTGAAATGCAATAATAATCCTGCAAAACCTCTCAAATGTTAAACGTGACTAATGCATCGTATTAGGATAACTTTGCAGGCTACTGCAATGTTAAATGCAGTGATGGCCTTGCATTAAAGTCACCTAGCTACCCCCAATGGATGTTTTCTGCATTAAATTAATTGCAATAATTTTGCAAAACCTCTCAAATGTTAAATGCAACAAATGCATCGCATTAGGATGACTTTTCAGGCTTGCTGCAATGTTAAATGCAGTGATTGCCTTGCATTAAAGAAATATTGCAACACCCTGCGATGTGAAATGCAATAATAATCCTGCAAAACCTCTCAAATGTTAAATGCGACTAATGCATCGTATTAGGATAACTTTGCAGGCTGCTGCATTGTTAAATGCAGCGCTGGCCTTGCATTAAAGCAATATTGCAACCCCCTGGGATGTTAAATGCAATAAAATTAATTGCAATCATTTTGCAAAACCTCTCAAATGTTAAATGCAATTAATGCAACGCATTAAAATCTTTATTGGTGTACGGTTCCTCCTGACATCCACCCACCCACCCACCGATCGATCAATCAATCAATCAATCTTTGATTTATTCTTATTATTAATAATATAAATTATTATTACTATAGTATTATTATTGTATTTACTACCCCCGGCATCGCATTAGGATGACTTTTCAGGCTGCTGCAATGTTAAATGCAGTGATCGCCTTGCATTAAGGAATATTGCAACACCCTGCGATGTGAAATGCAATAATAATCCTGCAAAACCTCTCAAATGTTAAACGTGACTAATGCATCGTATTAGGATAACTTTGCAGGCTACTGCAATGTTAAATGCAGTGATGGCCTTGCATTAAAGTCACCTAGCTACCCCCAATGGATGTTTTCTGCATTAAATTAATTGCAATAATTTTGCAAAACCTCTCAAATGTTAAATGCAACAAATGCATCGCATTAGGATGACTTTTCAGGCTTGCTGCAATGTTAAATGCAGTGATTGCCTTGCATTAAAGAAATATTGCAACACCCTGCGATGTGAAATGCAATAATAATCCTGCAAAACCTCTCAAATGTTAAATGCGACTAATGCATCGTATTAGGATAACTTTGCAGGCTGCTGCATTGTTAAATGCAGCGCTGGCCTTGCATTAAAGCAATATTGCAACCCCCTGGGATGTTAAATGCAATAAAATTAATTGCAATCATTTTGCAAAACCTCTCAAATGTTAAATGCAATTAATGCAACGCATTAAAATCTTTATTGGTGTACGGTTCCTCCTGACATCCACCCACCCACCCACCGATCGATCAATCAATCAATCAATCTTTGATTTATTCTTATTATTAATAATATAAATTATTATTACTATAGTATTATTATTGTATTTACTACCCCCGGCATCGCATTAGGATGACTTTTCAGGCTGCTGCAATGTTAAATGCAGTGATCGCCTTGCATTAAAGAAATATTGCAACACCCTGCGATGTGAAATGCAATAATAATCCTGCAAAACCTCTCAAATGTTAAACGTGACTAATGCATCGTATTAGGATAACTTTGCAGGCTACTGCAATGTTAAATGCAGTGATGGCCTTGCATTAAAGTCACCTAGCTACCCCCAATGGATGTTTTCTGCATTAAATTAATTGCAATAATTTTGCAAAACCTCTCAAATGTTAAATGCAACAAATGCATCGCATTAGGATGACTTTTCAGGCTTGCTGCAATGTTAAATGCAGTGATCGCCTTGCATCAAAGAAATATTGCAACACCCTGCGATGTGAAATGCAATAATAATCCTGCAAAACCTCTCAAATGATAAATGCGACTAATGCATCGTATTAGGATAACTTTGCAGGCTGCCGCATTGTTAAATGCAGCGCTGGCCTTGCATTAAAGCAATATTGCAACCCCCTGGGATGTTAAATGCAATAAAATTAATTGCAATCATTTTGCAAAACCTCTCAAATGTTAAATGCAATTAATGCAACGCATTAAAATCTTTATTGGTGTACGGTTCCTCCTGACATCCACCCACCCACCGATCGATCAATCAATCAATCAATCTTTGATTTATTCTTATTATTAATAATATAAATTATTATTACTATAGTATTATTATTGTATTTACTACCCCCGGCATCGCATTAGGATGACTTTTCAGGCTGCTGCAATGTTAAATGCAGTGATCGCCTTGCATTAAAGAAATATTGCAACACCCTGCGATGTGAAATGCAATAATAATCCTGCAAAACCTCTCAAATGTTAAACGTGACTAATGCTTCGTATTAGGATAACTTTGCAGGCTACTGCAATGTTAAATGCAGTGATGGCCTTGCATTAAAGTCACCTAGCTACCCCCAATGGATGTTTTCTGCATTAAATTAATTGCAATAATTTTGCAAAACCTCTCAAATGTTAAATGCAACAAATGCATCGCATTAGGATGACTTTTCAGGCTTGCTGCAATGTTAAATGCAGTGATCGCCTTGCATTAAAGAAATATTGCAACACCCTGCGATGTGAAATGCAATAATAATCCTGCAAAACCTCTCAAATGTTAAATGCATCGTATTAGGATAACTTTGCAGGCTGCTGCATTGTTAAATGCAGCGCTGGCCTTGCATTAAAGCAATATTGCAACCCCCTGGGATGTTAAATGCAATAAAATTAATTGCAATCATTTTGCAAAACCTCTCAAATGTTAAATGCAATTAATGCAACGCATTAAAATCTTTATTGGTGTACGGTTCCTCCTGACATCCACCCACCCACCCACCGATCGATCAATCAATCAATCAATCTTTGATTTATTCTTATTATTAATAATATAAATTATTATTACTATAGTATTATTATTGTATTTACTACCCCCGGCATCGCATTAGGATGACTTTTCAGGCTGCTGCAATGTTAAATGCAGTGATCGCCTTGCATTAAAGAAATATTGCAACACCCTGCGATGTGAAATGCAATAATAATCCTGCAAAACCTCTCAAATGCTAAACGTGACGAATGCATCGTATTAGGATAACTTTGCAGGCTACTGCAATGTTAAATGCAGTGATGGCCTTGCATTAAAGTCACCTAGCTACCCCAATGGATGTTTTCTGCATTAAATTAATTGCAATAATTTTGCAAAACCTCTCAAATGTTAAATGCAACAAATGCATCGCATTAGGATGACTTTTCAGGCTTGCTGCAATGTTAAATGCAGTGATCGCCTTGCATTAAAGAAATATTGCAACACCCTGCGATGTGAAATGCAATAATAATCCTGCAAAACCTCTCAAATGTTAAATGCGACTAATGCATCGTATTAGGATAACTTTGCAGGCTGCTGCATTGTTAAATGCAGCGCTGACCTTGCATTAAAGCAATATTGCAGCCCCCTGGGATGTTAAATGCAATAAAATTAATTGCAATCATTTTGCAAAACCTCTCAAATGTTAAATGCAATTAATGCAACGCATTAAAATCTTTATTGGTGTACGGTTCCTCCTGACATCCACCCACCCACCCACCGATCGATCAATCAATCAATCAATCTTTGATTTATTCTTATTATTAATAATATAAATTATTATTACTATAGTATTATTGTATTTACTACCCCCGGCATCGCATTAGGATGACTTTTCAGGCTGCTGCAATGTTAAATGCAGTGATCGCCTTGCATTAAAGAAATATTGCAACACCCTGCGATGTGAAATGCAATAATAATCCTGCAAAACCTCTCAAATGTTAAACGTGACTAATGCTTCGTATTAGGATAACTTTGCAGGCTACTGCAATGTTAAATGCAGTGATGGCCTTGCATTAAAGTCACCTAGCTACCCCCAATGGATGTTTTCTGCATTAAATTAATTGCAATAATTTTGTAAAACCTCTCAAATGTTAAATGCAACAAATGCATCGCATTAGGATGACTTTTCAGGCTTGCTGCAATGTTAAATGCAGTGATCGCCTTGCATTAAAGAAATATTGCAACACCCTGCGATGTGAAATGCAATAATAATCCTGCAAAACCTCTCAAATGTTAAATGCATCGTATTAGGATAACTTTGCAGGCTGCTGCATTGTTAAATGCAGCGCTGGCCTTGCATTAAAGCAATATTGCAACCCCCTGGGATGTTAAATGCAATAAAATTAATTGCAATCATTTTGCAAAACCTCTCAAATGTTAAATGCAATTAATGCAACGCATTAAAATCTTTATTGGTGTACGGTTCCTCCTGACATCCACCCACCCACCCACCGATCGATCAATCAATCAATCAATCTTTGATTTATTCTTATTATTAATAATATAAATTATTATTACTATAGTATTATTATTGTATTTACTACCCCCGGCATCGCATTAGGATGACTTTTCAGGCTGCTGCAATGTTAAATGCAGTGATCGCCTTGCATTAAAGAAATATTGCAACACCCTGCGATGTGAAATGCAATAATAATCCTGCAAAACCTCTCAAATGTTAAACGTGACTAATGCATCGTATTAGGATAACTTTGCAGGCTACTGCAATGTTAAATGCAGTGATGGCCTTGCATTAAAGTCACCTAGCTACCCCCAATGGATGTTTTCTGCATTAAATTAATTGCAATAATTTTGCAAAACCTCTCAAATGTTAAATGCAACAAATGCATCGCATTAGGATGACTTTTCAGGCTTGCTGCAATGTTAAATGCAGTGATCGCCTTGCATCAAAGAAATATTGCAACACCCTGCGATGTGAAATGCAATAATAATCCTGCAAAACCTCTCAAATGATAAATGCGACTAATGCATCGTATTAGGATAACTTTGCAGGCTGCCGCATTGTTAAATGCAGCGCTGGCCTTGCATTAAAGCAATATTGCAACCCCCTGGGATGTTAAATGCAATAAAATTAATTGCAATCATTTTGCAAAACCTCTCAAATGTTAAATGCAATTAATGCAACGCATTAAAATCTTTATTGGTGTACGGTTCCTCCTGACATCCACCCACCCACCGATCGATCAATCAATCAATCAATCTTTGATTTATTCTTATTATTAATAATATAAATTATTATTACTATAGTATTATTATTGTATTTACTACCCCCGGCATCGCATTAGGATGACTTTTCAGGCTGCTGCAATGTTAAATGCAGTGATCGCCTTGCATTAAAGAAATATTGCAACACCCTGCGATGTGAAATGCAATAATAATCCTGCAAAACCTCTCAAATGTTAAACGTGACTAATGCTTCGTATTAGGATAACTTTGCAGGCTACTGCAATGTTAAATGCAGTGATGGCCTTGCATTAAAGTCACCTAGCTACCCCCAATGGATGTTTTCTGCATTAAATTAATTGCAATAATTTTGCAAAACCTCTCAAATGTTAAATGCAACAAATGCATCGCATTAGGATGACTTTTCAGGCTTGCTGCAATGTTAAATGCAGTGATCGCCTTGCATTAAAGAAATATTGCAACACCCTGCGATGTGAAATGCAATAATAATCCTGCAAAACCTCTCAAATGTTAAATGCATCGTATTAGGATAACTTTGCAGGCTGCTGCATTGTTAAATGCAGCGCTGGCCTTGCATTAAAGCAATATTGCAACCCCCTGGGATGTTAAATGCAATAAAATTAATTGCAATCATTTTGCAAAACCTCTCAAATGTTAAATGCAATTAATGCAACGCATTAAAATCTTTATTGGTGTACGGTTCCTCCTGACATCCACCCACCCACCCACCGATCGATCAATCAATCAATCAATCTTTGATTTATTCTTATTATTAATAATATAAATTATTATTACTATAGTATTATTATTGTATTTACTACCCCCGGCATCGCATTAGGATGACTTTTCAGGCTGCTGCAATGTTAAATGCAGTGATCGCCTTGCATTAAAGAAATATTGCAACACCCTGCGATGTGAAATGCAATAATAATCCTGCAAAACCTCTCAAATGCTAAACGTGACGAATGCATCGTATTAGGATAACTTTGCAGGCTACTGCAATGTTAAATGCAGTGATGGCCTTGCATTAAAGTCACCTAGCTACCCCAATGGATGTTTTCTGCATTAAATTAATTGCAATAATTTTGCAAAACCTCTCAAATGTTAAATGCAACAAATGCATCGCATTAGGATGACTTTTCAGGCTTGCTGCAATGTTAAATGCAGTGATCGCCTTGCATTAAAGAAATATTGCAACACCCTGCGATGTGAAATGCAATAATAATCCTGCAAAACCTCTCAAATGTTAAATGCGACTAATGCATCGTATTAGGATAACTTTGCAGGCTGCTGCATTGTTAAATGCAGCGCTGACCTTGCATTAAAGCAATATTGCAGCCCCCTGGGATGTTAAATGCAATAAAATTAATTGCAATCATTTTGCAAAACCTCTCAAATGTTAAATGCAATTAATGCAACGCATTAAAATCTTTATTGGTGTACGGTTCCTCCTGACATCCACCCACCCACCCACCGATCGATCAATCAATCAATCAATCTTTGATTTATTCTTATTATTAATAATATAAATTATTATTACTATAGTATTATTGTATTTACTACCCCCGGCATCGCATTAGGATGACTTTTCAGGCTGCTGCAATGTTAAATGCAGTGATCGCCTTGCATTAAAGAAATATTGCAACACCCTGCGATGTGAAATGCAATAATAATCCTGCAAAACCTCTCAAATGTTAAACGTGACTAATGCTTCGTATTAGGATAACTTTGCAGGCTACTGCAATGTTAAATGCAGTGATGGCCTTGCATTAAAGTCACCTAGCTACCCCCAATGGATGTTTTCTGCATTAAATTAATTGCAATAATTTTGTAAAACCTCTCAAATGTTAAATGCAACAAATGCATCGCATTAGGATGACTTTTCAGGCTTGCTGCAATGTTAAATGCAGTGATCGCCTTGCATTAAAGAAATATTGCAACACCCTGCGATGTGAAATGCAATAATAATCCTGCAAAACCTCTCAAATGTTAAATGCATCGTATTAGGATAACTTTGCAGGCTGCTGCATTGTTAAATGCAGCGCTGGCCTTGCATTAAAGCAATATTGCAACCCCCTGGGATGTTAAATGCAATAAAATTAATTGCAATCATTTTGCAAAACCTCTCAAATGTTAAATGCAATTAATGCAACGCATTAAAATCTTTATTGGTGTACGGTTCCTCCTGACATCCACCCACCCACCCACCGATCGATCAATCAATCAATCAATCTTTGATTTATTCTTATTATTAATAATATAAATTATTATTACTATAGTATTATTATTGTATTTACTACCCCCGGCATCGCATTAGGATGACTTTTCAGGCTGCTGCAATGTTAAATGCAGTGATCGCCTTGCATTAAAGAAATATTGCAACACCCTGCGATGTGAAATGCAATAATAATCCTGCAAAACCTCTCAAATGTTAAACGTGACTAATGCATCGTATTAGGATAACTTTGCAGGCTACTGCAATGTTAAATGCAGTGATGGCCTTGCATTAAAGTCACCTAGCTACCCCCAATGGATGTTTTCTGCATTAAATTAATTGCAATAATTTTGCAAAACCTCTCAAATGTTAAATGCAACAAATGCATCGCATTAGGATGACTTTTCAGGCTTGCTGCAATGTTAAATGCAGTGATCGCCTTGCATCAAAGAAATATTGCAACACCCTGCGATGTGAAATGCAATAATAATCCTGCAAAACCTCTCAAATGATAAATGCGACTAATGCATCGTATTAGGATAACTTTGCAGGCTGCCGCATTGTTAAATGCAGCGCTGGCCTTGCATTAAAGCAATATTGCAACCCCCTGGGATGTTAAATGCAATAAAATTAATTGCAATCATTTTGCAAAACCTCTCAAATGTTAAATGCAATTAATGCAACGCATTAAAATCTTTATTGGTGTACGGTTCCTCCTGACATCCACCCACCCACCGATCGATCAATCAATCAATCAATCTTTGATTTATTCTTATTATTAATAATATAAATTATTATTACTATAGTATTATTATTGTATTTACTACCCCCGGCATCGCATTAGGATGACTTTTCAGGCTGCTGCAATGTTAAATGCAGTGATCGCCTTGCATTAAAGAAATATTGCAACACCCTGCGATGTGAAATGCAATAATAATCCTGCAAAACCTCTCAAATGTTAAACGTGACTAATGCTTCGTATTAGGATAACTTTGCAGGCTACTGCAATGTTAAATGCAGTGATGGCCTTGCATTAAAGTCACCTAGCTACCCCCAATGGATGTTTTCTGCATTAAATTAATTGCAATAATTTTGCAAAACCTCTCAAATGTTAAATGCAACAAATGCATCGCATTAGGATGACTTTTCAGGCTTGCTGCAATGTTAAATGCAGTGATCGCCTTGCATTAAAGAAATATTGCAACACCCTGCGATGTGAAATGCAATAATAATCCTGCAAAACCTCTCAAATGTTAAATGCATCGTATTAGGATAACTTTGCAGGCTGCTGCATTGTTAAATGCAGCGCTGGCCTTGCATTAAAGCAATATTGCAACCCCCTGGGATGTTAAATGCAATAAAATTAATTGCAATCATTTTGCAAAACCTCTCAAATGTTAAATGCAATTAATGCAACGCATTAAAATCTTTATTGGTGTACGGTTCCTCCTGACATCCACCCACCCACCCACCGATCGATCAATCAATCAATCAATCTTTGATTTATTCTTATTATTAATAATATAAATTATTATTACTATAGTATTATTATTGTATTTACTACCCCCGGCATCGCATTAGGATGACTTTTCAGGCTGCTGCAATGTTAAATGCAGTGATCGCCTTGCATTAAAGAAATATTGCAACACCCTGCGATGTGAAATGCAATAATAATCCTGCAAAACCTCTCAAATGCTAAACGTGACGAATGCATCGTATTAGGATAACTTTGCAGGCTACTGCAATGTTAAATGCAGTGATGGCCTTGCATTAAAGTCACCTAGCTACCCCAATGGATGTTTTCTGCATTAAATTAATTGCAATAATTTTGCAAAACCTCTCAAATGTTAAATGCAACAAATGCATCGCATTAGGATGACTTTTCAGGCTTGCTGCAATGTTAAATGCAGTGATCGCCTTGCATTAAAGAAATATTGCAACACCCTGCGATGTGAAATGCAATAATAATCCTGCAAAACCTCTCAAATGTTAAATGCGACTAATGCATCGTATTAGGATAACTTTGCAGGCTGCTGCATTGTTAAATGCAGCGCTGACCTTGCATTAAAGCAATATTGCAGCCCCCTGGGATGTTAAATGCAATAAAATTAATTGCAATCATTTTGCAAAACCTCTCAAATGTTAAATGCAATTAATGCAACGCATTAAAATCTTTATTGGTGTACGGTTCCTCCTGACATCCACCCACCCACCCACCGATCGATCAATCAATCAATCAATCTTTGATTTATTCTTATTATTAATAATATAAATTATTATTACTATAGTATTATTGTATTTACTACCCCCGGCATCGCATTAGGATGACTTTTCAGGCTGCTGCAATGTTAAATGCAGTGATCGCCTTGCATTAAAGAAATATTGCAACACCCTGCGATGTGAAATGCAATAATAATCCTGCAAAACCTCTCAAATGTTAAACGTGACTAATGCTTCGTATTAGGATAACTTTGCAGGCTACTGCAATGTTAAATGCAGTGATGGCCTTGCATTAAAGTCACCTAGCTACCCCCAATGGATGTTTTCTGCATTAAATTAATTGCAATAATTTTGTAAAACCTCTCAAATGTTAAATGCAACAAATGCATCGCATTAGGATGACTTTTCAGGCTTGCTGCAATGTTAAATGCAGTGATCGCCTTGCATTAAAGAAATATTGCAACACCCTGCGATGTGAAATGCAATAATAATCCTGCAAAACCTCTCAAATGTTAAATGCATCGTATTAGGATAACTTTGCAGGCTGCTGCATTGTTAAATGCAGCGCTGGCCTTGCATTAAAGCAATATTGCAACCCCCTGGGATGTTAAATGCAATAAAATTAATTGCAATCATTTTGCAAAACCTCTCAAATGTTAAATGCAATTAATGCAACGCATTAAAATCTTTATTGGTGTACGGTTCCTCCTGACATCCACCCACCCACCCACCGATCGATCAATCAATCAATCAATCTTTGATTTATTCTTATTATTAATAATATAAATTATTATTACTATAGTATTATTATTGTATTTACTACCCCCGGCATCGCATTAGGATGACTTTTCAGGCTGCTGCAATGTTAAATGCAGTGATCGCCTTGCATTAAAGAAATATTGCAACACCCTGCGATGTGAAATGCAATAATAATCCTGCAAAACCTCTCAAATGTTAAACGTGACTAATGCATCGTATTAGGATAACTTTGCAGGCTACTGCAATGTTAAATGCAGTGATGGCCTTGCATTAAAGTCACCTAGCTACCCCCAATGGATGTTTTCTGCATTAAATTAATTGCAATAATTTTGCAAAACCTCTCAAATGTTAAATGCAACAAATGCATCGCATTAGGATGACTTTTCAGGCTTGCTGCAATGTTAAATGCAGTGATCGCCTTGCATCAAAGAAATATTGCAACACCCTGCGATGTGAAATGCAATAATAATCCTGCAAAACCTCTCAAATGATAAATGCGACTAATGCATCGTATTAGGATAACTTTGCAGGCTGCCGCATTGTTAAATGCAGCGCTGGCCTTGCATTAAAGCAATATTGCAACCCCCTGGGATGTTAAATGCAATAAAATTAATTGCAATCATTTTGCAAAACCTCTCAAATGTTAAATGCAATTAATGCAACGCATTAAAATCTTTATTGGTGTACGGTTCCTCCTGACATCCACCCACCCACCGATCGATCAATCAATCAATCAATCTTTGATTTATTCTTATTATTAATAATATAAATTATTATTACTATAGTATTATTATTGTATTTACTACCCCCGGCATCGCATTAGGATGACTTTTCAGGCTGCTGCAATGTTAAATGCAGTGATCGCCTTGCATTAAAGAAATATTGCAACACCCTGCGATGTGAAATGCAATAATAATCCTGCAAAACCTCTCAAATGTTAAACGTGACTAATGCTTCGTATTAGGATAACTTTGCAGGCTACTGCAATGTTAAATGCAGTGATGGCCTTGCATTAAAGTCACCTAGCTACCCCCAATGGATGTTTTCTGCATTAAATTAATTGCAATAATTTTGCAAAACCTCTCAAATGTTAAATGCAACAAATGCATCGCATTAGGATGACTTTTCAGGCTTGCTGCAATGTTAAATGCAGTGATCGCCTTGCATTAAAGAAATATTGCAACACCCTGCGATGTGAAATGCAATAATAATCCTGCAAAACCTCTCAAATGTTAAATGCATCGTATTAGGATAACTTTGCAGGCTGCTGCATTGTTAAATGCAGCGCTGGCCTTGCATTAAAGCAATATTGCAACCCCCTGGGATGTTAAATGCAATAAAATTAATTGCAATCATTTTGCAAAACCTCTCAAATGTTAAATGCAATTAATGCAACGCATTAAAATCTTTATTGGTGTACGGTTCCTCCTGACATCCACCCACCCACCCACCGATCGATCAATCAATCAATCAATCTTTGATTTATTCTTATTATTAATAATATAAATTATTATTACTATAGTATTATTATTGTATTTACTACCCCCGGCATCGCATTAGGATGACTTTTCAGGCTGCTGCAATGTTAAATGCAGTGATCGCCTTGCATTAAAGAAATATTGCAACACCCTGCGATGTGAAATGCAATAATAATCCTGCAAAACCTCTCAAATGCTAAACGTGACGAATGCATCGTATTAGGATAACTTTGCAGGCTACTGCAATGTTAAATGCAGTGATGGCCTTGCATTAAAGTCACCTAGCTACCCCAATGGATGTTTTCTGCATTAAATTAATTGCAATAATTTTGCAAAACCTCTCAAATGTTAAATGCAACAAATGCATCGCATTAGGATGACTTTTCAGGCTTGCTGCAATGTTAAATGCAGTGATCGCCTTGCATTAAAGAAATATTGCAACACCCTGCGATGTGAAATGCAATAATAATCCTGCAAAACCTCTCAAATGTTAAATGCGACTAATGCATCGTATTAGGATAACTTTGCAGGCTGCTGCATTGTTAAATGCAGCGCTGACCTTGCATTAAAGCAATATTGCAGCCCCCTGGGATGTTAAATGCAATAAAATTAATTGCAATCATTTTGCAAAACCTCTCAAATGTTAAATGCAATTAATGCAACGCATTAAAATCTTTATTGGTGTACGGTTCCTCCTGACATCCACCCACCCACCCACCGATCGATCAATCAATCAATCAATCTTTGATTTATTCTTATTATTAATAATATAAATTATTATTACTATAGTATTATTGTATTTACTACCCCCGGCATCGCATTAGGATGACTTTTCAGGCTGCTGCAATGTTAAATGCAGTGATCGCCTTGCATTAAAGAAATATTGCAACACCCTGCGATGTGAAATGCAATAATAATCCTGCAAAACCTCTCAAATGTTAAACGTGACTAATGCTTCGTATTAGGATAACTTTGCAGGCTACTGCAATGTTAAATGCAGTGATGGCCTTGCATTAAAGTCACCTAGCTACCCCCAATGGATGTTTTCTGCATTAAATTAATTGCAATAATTTTGTAAAACCTCTCAAATGTTAAATGCAACAAATGCATCGCATTAGGATGACTTTTCAGGCTTGCTGCAATGTTAAATGCAGTGATCGCCTTGCATTAAAGAAATATTGCAACACCCTGCGATGTGAAATGCAATAATAATCCTGCAAAACCTCTCAAATGTTAAATGCATCGTATTAGGATAACTTTGCAGGCTGCTGCATTGTTAAATGCAGCGCTGGCCTTGCATTAAAGCAATATTGCAACCCCCTGGGATGTTAAATGCAATAAAATTAATTGCAATCATTTTGCAAAACCTCTCAAATGTTAAATGCAATTAATGCAACGCATTAAAATCTTTATTGGTGTACGGTTCCTCCTGACATCCACCCACCCACCCACCGATCGATCAATCAATCAATCAATCTTTGATTTATTCTTATTATTAATAATATAAATTATTATTACTATAGTATTATTATTGTATTTACTACCCCCGGCATCGCATTAGGATGACTTTTCAGGCTGCTGCAATGTTAAATGCAGTGATCGCCTTGCATTAAAGAAATATTGCAACACCCTGCGATGTGAAATGCAATAATAATCCTGCAAAACCTCTCAAATGTTAAACGTGACTAATGCATCGTATTAGGATAACTTTGCAGGCTACTGCAATGTTAAATGCAGTGATGGCCTTGCATTAAAGTCACCTAGCTACCCCCAATGGATGTTTTCTGCATTAAATTAATTGCAATAATTTTGCAAAACCTCTCAAATGTTAAATGCAACAAATGCATCGCATTAGGATGACTTTTCAGGCTTGCTGCAATGTTAAATGCAGTGATCGCCTTGCATCAAAGAAATATTGCAACACCCTGCGATGTGAAATGCAATAATAATCCTGCAAAACCTCTCAAATGATAAATGCGACTAATGCATCGTATTAGGATAACTTTGCAGGCTGCCGCATTGTTAAATGCAGCGCTGGCCTTGCATTAAAGCAATATTGCAACCCCCTGGGATGTTAAATGCAATAAAATTAATTGCAATCATTTTGCAAAACCTCTCAAATGTTAAATGCAATTAATGCAACGCATTAAAATCTTTATTGGTGTACGGTTCCTCCTGACATCCACCCACCCACCGATCGATCAATCAATCAATCAATCTTTGATTTATTCTTATTATTAATAATATAAATTATTATTACTATAGTATTATTATTGTATTTACTACCCCCGGCATCGCATTAGGATGACTTTTCAGGCTGCTGCAATGTTAAATGCAGTGATCGCCTTGCATTAAAGAAATATTGCAACACCCTGCGATGTGAAATGCAATAATAATCCTGCAAAACCTCTCAAATGTTAAACGTGACTAATGCTTCGTATTAGGATAACTTTGCAGGCTACTGCAATGTTAAATGCAGTGATGGCCTTGCATTAAAGTCACCTAGCTACCCCCAATGGATGTTTTCTGCATTAAATTAATTGCAATAATTTTGCAAAACCTCTCAAATGTTAAATGCAACAAATGCATCGCATTAGGATGACTTTTCAGGCTTGCTGCAATGTTAAATGCAGTGATCGCCTTGCATTAAAGAAATATTGCAACACCCTGCGATGTGAAATGCAATAATAATCCTGCAAAACCTCTCAAATGTTAAATGCATCGTATTAGGATAACTTTGCAGGCTGCTGCATTGTTAAATGCAGCGCTGGCCTTGCATTAAAGCAATATTGCAACCCCCTGGGATGTTAAATGCAATAAAATTAATTGCAATCATTTTGCAAAACCTCTCAAATGTTAAATGCAATTAATGCAACGCATTAAAATCTTTATTGGTGTACGGTTCCTCCTGACATCCACCCACCCACCCACCGATCGATCAATCAATCAATCAATCTTTGATTTATTCTTATTATTAATAATATAAATTATTATTACTATAGTATTATTATTGTATTTACTACCCCCGGCATCGCATTAGGATGACTTTTCAGGCTGCTGCAATGTTAAATGCAGTGATCGCCTTGCATTAAAGAAATATTGCAACACCCTGCGATGTGAAATGCAATAATAATCCTGCAAAACCTCTCAAATGCTAAACGTGACGAATGCATCGTATTAGGATAACTTTGCAGGCTACTGCAATGTTAAATGCAGTGATGGCCTTGCATTAAAGTCACCTAGCTACCCCAATGGATGTTTTCTGCATTAAATTAATTGCAATAATTTTGCAAAACCTCTCAAATGTTAAATGCAACAAATGCATCGCATTAGGATGACTTTTCAGGCTTGCTGCAATGTTAAATGCAGTGATCGCCTTGCATTAAAGAAATATTGCAACACCCTGCGATGTGAAATGCAATAATAATCCTGCAAAACCTCTCAAATGTTAAATGCGACTAATGCATCGTATTAGGATAACTTTGCAGGCTGCTGCATTGTTAAATGCAGCGCTGACCTTGCATTAAAGCAATATTGCAGCCCCCTGGGATGTTAAATGCAATAAAATTAATTGCAATCATTTTGCAAAACCTCTCAAATGTTAAATGCAATTAATGCAACGCATTAAAATCTTTATTGGTGTACGGTTCCTCCTGACATCCACCCACCCACCCACCGATCGATCAATCAATCAATCAATCTTTGATTTATTCTTATTATTAATAATATAAATTATTATTACTATAGTATTATTGTATTTACTACCCCCGGCATCGCATTAGGATGACTTTTCAGGCTGCTGCAATGTTAAATGCAGTGATCGCCTTGCATTAAAGAAATATTGCAACACCCTGCGATGTGAAATGCAATAATAATCCTGCAAAACCTCTCAAATGTTAAACGTGACTAATGCTTCGTATTAGGATAACTTTGCAGGCTACTGCAATGTTAAATGCAGTGATGGCCTTGCATTAAAGTCACCTAGCTACCCCCAATGGATGTTTTCTGCATTAAATTAATTGCAATAATTTTGTAAAACCTCTCAAATGTTAAATGCAACAAATGCATCGCATTAGGATGACTTTTCAGGCTTGCTGCAATGTTAAATGCAGTGATCGCCTTGCATTAAAGAAATATTGCAACACCCTGCGATGTGAAATGCAATAATAATCCTGCAAAACCTCTCAAATGTTAAATGCATCGTATTAGGATAACTTTGCAGGCTGCTGCATTGTTAAATGCAGCGCTGGCCTTGCATTAAAGCAATATTGCAACCCCCTGGGATGTTAAATGCAATAAAATTAATTGCAATCATTTTGCAAAACCTCTCAAATGTTAAATGCAATTAATGCAACGCATTAAAATCTTTATTGGTGTACGGTTCCTCCTGACATCCACCCACCCACCCACCGATCGATCAATCAATCAATCAATCAATCTTTGATTTATTCTTATTATTAATAATATAAATTATTATTACTATAGTATTATTATTGTATTTACTACCCCCGGCATCGCATTAGGATGACTTTTCAGGCTGCTTCAATGTTAAATGCAGTGATCGCCTTGCATTAAAGAAATGTTGCAACACCCTGCGATGTGAAATGCAATAATAATCCTGCAAAACCTCTCAAATGTTAAACGTGACTAATGCTTTGTATTAGGATAACTTTGCAGGCTACTGCAATGTTAAATGCAGTGATGGCCTTGCATTAAAGTCACCTAGCTACCCCAATGGATGTTTTCTGCATTAAATTAATTGCAATAATTTTGCAAAACCTCTCAAATGTTAAATGCAACAAATGCATCGCATTAGGATGACTTTTCAGGCTTGCTGCAATGTTAAATGCAGTGATCGCCTTGCATTAAAGAAATATTGCAACACCCTACGATGTGAAATGCAATAATAATCCTGCAAAACCTCTCAAATGTTAAACGTGACTAATGCTTCGTATTAGGATAACTTTGCAGGCTACTGCAATGTTAAATGCAGCGCTGGCCTTGCATTAAAGCAATATTGCAACCCCCTGGGATGTTAAATGCAATAAAATTAATTGCAATCATTTTGCAAAACCTCTCAAATGTTAAATGCAATTAATGCAACGCATTAAAATCTTTATTGGTGTACGGTTCCTCCTGACATCCACCCACCCACCCACCGATCGATCAATCAATCAATCAATCTTTGATTTATTCTTATTATTAATAATATAAATTATTATTACTATAGTATTATTATTGTATTTACTACCCCCGGCATCGCATTAGGATGACTTTTCAGGCTGCTGCAATGTTAAATGCAGTGATCGCCTTGCATTAAAGAAATATTGCAACACCCTGCGATGTGAAATGCAATAATAATCCTGCAAAACCTCTCAAATGTTAAACGTGACTAATGCATCGTATTAGGATAACTTTGCAGGCTACTGCAATGTTAAATGCAGTGATGGCCTTGCATTAAAGTCACCTAGCTACCCCCAATGGATGTTTTCTGCATTAAATTAATTGCAATAATTTTGCAAAACCTCTCAAATGTTAAATGCAACAAATGCATCGCATTAGGATGACTTTTCAGGCTTGCTGCAATGTTAAATGCAGTGATCGCCTTGCATTAAAGAAATATTGCAACACCCTGCGATATGAAATGCAATAATAATCCTGCAAAACCTCTCAAATGTTAAATGCGACTAATGCATCGTATTAGGATAACTTTGCAGGCTGCTGCATTGTTAAATGCAGCGCTGACCTTGCATTAAAGCAATATTGCAGCCCCCTGGGATGTTAAATGCAATAAAATTAATTGCAATCATTTTGCAAAACCTCTCAAATGTTAAATGCAATTAATGCAACGCATTAAAATCTTTATTGGTGTACGGTTCCTCCTGACATCCACCCACCCACCCACCGATCGATCAATCAATCAATCAATCTTTGATTTATTCTTATTATTAATAATATAAATTATTATTACTATAGTATTATTGTATTTACTACCCCCGGCATCGCATTAGGATGACTTTTCATGCTGCTGCAATGTTAAATGCAGTGATCGCCTTGCATTAAAGAAATATTGCAACACCCTGCGATGTGAAATGCAATAATAATCCTGCAAAACCTCTCAAATGTTAAACGTGACTAATGCTTCGTATTAGGATAACTTTGCAGGCTACTGCAATGTTAAATGCAGTGATGGCCTTGCATTAAAGTCACCTAGCTACCCCCAATGGATGTTTTCTGCATTAAATTAATTGCAATAATTTTGCAAAACCTCTCAAATGTTAAATGCAACTAATGCATCGCATTAGGATGACTTTTCAGGCTTGCTGCAATGTTAAATGCAGTGATCGCCTTGCATTAAAGAAATATTGCAACACCCTGCGATGTGAAATGCAATAATAATCCTGCAAAACCTCTCAAATGTTAAATGCGACTAATGCATCGTATTAGGATAACTTTGCAGGCTGCTGCATTGTTAAATGCAGCGCTGGCCTTGCATTAAAGCAATATTGCAACCCCTGGGATGTTAAATGCAATAAAATTAATTGCAATCATTTTGCAAAACCTCTCAAATGTTAAATGCAATTAATGCAACGCATTAAAATCTTTATTGGTGTACGGTTCCTCCTGACATCCACCCACCCACCCACCGATCGATCAATCAATCAATCAATCTTTGATTTATTCTTATTATTAATAATATAAATTATTATTACTATAGTATTATTATTGTATTTACTACCCCCGGCATCGCATTAGGATGACTTTTCAGGCTGCTGCAATGTTAAATGCAGTGATCGCCTTGCATTAAAGAAATATTGCAACACCCTGCGATGTGAAATGCAATAATAATCCTGCAAAACCTCTCAAATGTTAAACGTGACTAATGCTTCGTATTAGGATAACTTTGCAGGCTACTGCAATGTTAAATGCAGTGATGGCCTTGCATTAAAGTCACCTAGCTACCCCCAATGGATGTTTTCTGCATTAAATTAATTGCAATAATTTTGCAAAACCTCTCAAATGTTAAATGCAACAAATGCATCGCATTAGGATGACTTTTCAGGCTTGCTGCAATGTTAAATGCAGTGATCGCCTTGCATTAAAGAAATATTGCAACACCCTGCGATGTGAAATGCAATAATAATCCTGCAAAACCTCTCAAATGTTAAATGCGACTAATGCATCGTATTAGGATAACTTTGCAGGCTGCTGCATTGTTAAATGCAGCGCTGGCCTTGCATTAAAGCAATATTGCAACCCCCTGGGATGTTAAATGCAATAAAATTAATTGCAATCATTTTGCAAAACCTCTCAAATGTTAAATGCAATTAATGCAATGCATTAAAATCTTTATTGGTGTACGGTTCCTCCTGACATCCACCCACCCACCCACTGATCGATCAATCAATCAATCAATCTTTGTATTATTCTTATTATTAATAATATAAATTATTATTACTATAGTATTATTATTGTATTTACTACCCCCGGCATCGCATTTGGATGACTTTTCAGGCTGCTGCAATGTTAAATGCAGTGATCGCCTTGCATTAAAGAAATATTGCAACACCCTGCGATGTGAAATGCAATAATAATCCTGCAAAACCTCTCAAATGTTAAACGTGACTAATGCATCGTATTAGGATAACTTTGCAGGCTACTGCAATGTTAAATGCAGTGATGGCCTTGCATTAAAGTCACCTAGCTACCCCCAATGGATGTTTTCTGCATTAAATTAATTGCAATAATTTTGCAAAACCTCTCAAATGTTAAATGCAACAAATGCATCGCATTAGGATGACTTTTCAGGCTTGCTGCAATGTTAAATGCAGTGATCGCCTTGCATTAAAGAAATATTGCAACACCCTGCGATGTGAAATGCAATAATAATCCTGCAAAACCTCTCAAATGTTAAACGTGACTAATGCTTCGTATTAGGATAACTTTGCAGGCTACTGCAATGTTAAATGCAGCGCTGGCCTTGCATTAAAGCAATATTGCAACCCCCTGGGATGTTAAATGCAATAAAATTAATTGCAATCATTTTGCAAAACCTCTCAAATGTTAAATGCAATTAATGCAACGCATTAAAATCTTTATTGGTGTACGGTTCCTCCTGACATCCACCCACCCACCCACCGATCGATCAATCAATCAATCAATCTTTGATTTATTCTTATTATTAATAATATAAATTATTATTACTATAGTATTATTATTGTATTTACTACCCCCGGCATCGCATTAGGATGACTTTTCAGGCTGCTGCAATGTTAAATGCAGTGATCGCCTTGCATTAAAGAAATATTGCAACACCCTGCGATGTGAAATGAAATAATAATCCTGCAAAACCTCTCAAATGTTAAACGTGACTAATGCATCGTATTAGGATAACTTTGCAGGCTACTGCAATGTTAAATGCAGTGATGGCCTTGCATTAAAGTCACCTAGCTACCCCCAATGGATGTTTTCTGCATTAAATTAATTGCAATAATTTTGCAAAACCTCTCAAATGTTAAATGCAACAAATGCATCGCATTAGGATGACTTTTCAGGCTTGCTGCAATGTTAAATGCAGTGATCGCCTTGCATTAAAGAAATATTGCAACACCCTGCGATGTGAAATGCAATAATAATCCTGCAAAACCTCTCAAATGTTAAATGCGACTAATGCATCGTATTAGGATAACTTTGCAGGCTGCTGCATTGTTAAATGCAGCGCTGGCCTTGCATTAAAGCAATATTGCAACCCCCTGGGATGTTAAATGCAATAAAATTAATTGCAATCATTTTGCAAAACCTCTCAAATGTTAAATGCAATTAATGCAACGCATTAAAATCTTTATTGGTGTACGGTTCCTCCTGACATCCACCCACCCACCCACTGATCGATCAATCAATCAATCAATCTTTGATTTATTCTTATTATTAATAATATAAATTATTATTACTATAGTATTATTATTGTATTTACTACCCCCGGCATCGCATTAGGATGACTTTTCAGGCTGCTGCAATGTTAAATGCAGTGATCGCCTTGCATTAAAGAAATATTGCAACACCCTGCGATGTGAAATGCAATAATAATCCTGCAAAACCTCTCAAATGTTAAACGTGACTAATGCATCGTATTAGGATAACTTTGCAGGCTACTGCAATGTTAAATGCAGTGATGGCCTTGCATTAAAGTCACCTAGCTACCCCCAATGGATGTTTTCTGCATTAAATTAATTGCAATAATTTTGCAAAACCTCTCAAATGTTAAATGCAACAAATGCATCGCATTAGGATGACTTTTCAGGCTTGCTGCAATGTTAAATGCAGTGATCGCCTTGCATTAAAGAAATATTGCAACACCCTGCGATGTGAAATGCAATAATAATCCTGCAAAACCTCTCAAATGTTAAACGTGACTAATGCTTCGTATTAGGATAACTTTGCAGGCTACTGCAATGTTAAATGCAGCGCTGGCCTTGCATTAAAGCAATATTGCAACCCCCTGGGATGTTAAATGCAATAAAATTAATTGCAATCATTTTGCAAAACCTCTCAAATGTTAAATGCAATTAATGCAACGCATTAAAATCTTTATTGGTGTACGGTTCCTCCTGACATCCACCCACCCACCCACCGATCGATCAATCAATCAATCAATCAATCAATCAATCAATCTTTGATTTATTCTTATTATTAATAATATAAATTATTATTACTATAGTATTATTATTGTATTTACTACCCCCGGCATCGCATTAGGATGACTTTTCAGGCTGCTGCAATGTTAAATGCAGTGATCGCCTTGCATTAAAGAAATATTGCAACACCCTGCGATGTGAAATGAAATAATAATCCTGCAAAACCTCTCAAATGTTAAACGTGACTAATGCATCGTATTAGGATAACTTTGCAGGCTACTGCAATGTTAAATGCAGTGATGGCCTTGCATTAAAGTCACCTAGCTACCCCCAATGGATGTTTTCTGCATTAAATTAATTGCAATAATTTTGCAAAACCTCTCAAATGTTAAATGCAACAAATGCATCGCATTAGGATGACTTTTCAGGCTTGCTGCAATGTTAAATGCAGTGATCGCCTTGCATTAAAGAAATATTGCAACACCCTGCGATGTGAAATGCAATAATAATCCTGCAAAACCTCTCAAATGTTAAACGTGACTAATGCTTCGTATTAGGATAACTTTGCAGGCTACTGCAATGTTAAATGCAGCGCTGGCCTTGCATTAAAGCAATATTGCAACCCCCTGGGATGTTAAATGCAATAAAATTAATTGCAATCATTTTGCAAAACCTCTCAAATGTTAAATGCAATTAATGCAACGCATTAAAATCTTTATTGGTGTACGGTTCCTCCTGACATCCACCCACCCACCCACCGATCGATCAATCAATCAATCAATCAATCAATCAATCTTTGATTTATTCTTATTATTAATAATATAAATTATTATTACTATAGTATTATTATTGTATTTACTACCCCCGGCATCGCATTAGGATGACTTTTCAGGCTGCTGCAATGTTAAATGCAGTGATCGCCTTGCATTAAAGAAATATTGCAACACCCTGCGATGTGAAATGAAATAATAATCCTGCAAAACCTCTCAAATGTTAAACGTGACTAATGCATCGTATTAGGATAACTTTGCAGGCTACTGCAATGTTAAATGCAGTGATGGCCTTGCATTAAAGTCACCTAGCTACCCCCAATGGATGTTTTCTGCATTAAATTAATTGCAATAATTTTGCAAAACCTCTCAAATTTTAAATGCAACAAATGCATCGCATTAGGATGACTTTTCAGGCTTGCTGCAATGTTAAATGCAGTGATCGCCTTGCATTAAAGAAATATTGCAACACCCTGCGATGTGAAATGCAATAATAATCCTGCAAAACCTCTCAATTGTTAAATGCGACTAATGCACCATATTAGGATAACTTTGCAGGCTGCTGCATTGTTAAATGCAGCGCTGACCTTGCATTAAAGCAATATTGCAGCCCCCTGGGATGTTAAATGCAATAAAATTAATTGCAATCATTTTGCAAAACCTCTCAAATGTTAAATGCAATTAATGCAACGCATTAAAATCTTTATTGGTGTACGGTTCCTCCTGACATCCACCCACCCACCCACCGATCGATCAATCAATCAATCAATCTTTGATTTATTCTTATTATTAATAATATAAATTATTATTACTATAGTATTATTGTATTTACTACCCCCGGCATCGCATTAGGATGACTTTTCATGCTGCTGCAATGTTAAATGCAGTGATCGCCTTGCATTAAAGAAATATTGCAACACCCTGCGATGTGAAATGCAATAATAATCCTGCAAAACCTCTCAAATGTTAAACGTGACTAATGCTTCGTATTAGGATAACTTTGCAGGCTACTGCAATGTTAAATGCAGTGATGGCCTTGCATTAAAGTCACCTAGCTACCCCCAATGGATGTTTTCTGCATTAAATTAATTGCAATAATTTTGCAAAACCTCTCAAATGTTAAATGCAACAAATGCATCGCATTAGGATGACTTTTCAGGCTTGCTGCAATGTTAAATGCAGTGATCGCCTTGCATTAAAGAAATATTGCAACACCCTGCGATGTGAAATGCAATAATAATCCTGCAAAACCTCTCAAATGTTAAATGCGACTAATGCATCGTATTAGGATAACTTTGCAGGCTGCTGCATTGTTAAATGCAGCGCTGGCCTTGCATTAAAGCAATATTGCAACCCCTGGGATGTTAAATGCAATAAAATTAATTGCAATCATTTTGCAAAACCTCTCAAATGTTAAATGCAATTAATGCAACGCATTAAAATCTTTATTGGTGTACGGTTCCTCCTGACATCCACCCACCCACCCACCGATCGATCAATCAATCAATCAATCTTTGATTTATTCTTATTATTAATAATATAAATTATTATTACTATAGTATTATTATTGTATTTACTACCCCCGGCATCGCATTAGGATGACTTTTCAGGCTGCTGCAATGTTAAATGCAGTGATCGCCTTGCATTAAAGAAATATTGCAACACCCTGCGATGTGAAATGCAATAATAATCCTGCAAAACCTCTCAAATGTTAAACGTGACTAATGCTTCGTATTAGGATAACTTTGCAGGCTACTGCAATGTTAAATGCAGTGATGGCCTTGCATTAAAGTCACCTAGCTACCCCCAATGGATGTTTTCTGCATTAAATTAATTGCAATAATTTTGCAAAACCTCTCAAATGTTAAATGCAACAAATGCATCGCATTAGGATGACTTTTCAGGCTTGCTGCAATGTTAAATGCAGTGATCGCCTTGCATTAAAGAAATATTGCAACACCCTGCGATGTGAAATGCAATAATAATCCTGCAAAACCTCTCAAATGTTAAATGCGACTAATGCATCGTATTAGGATAACTTTGCAGGCTGCTGCATTGTTAAATGCAGTGCTGGCCTTGCATTAAAGCAATATTGCAACCCCCTGGGATGTTAAATGCAATAAAATTAATTGCAATCATTTTGCAAAACCTCTCAAATGTTAAATGCAATTAATGCAACGCATTAAAATCTTTATTGGTGTACGGTTCCTCCTGACATCCACCCACCCACCCACTGATCGATCAATCAATCAATCAATCTTTGATTTATTCTTATTATTAATAATATAAATTATTATTACTATAGTATTATTATTGTATTTACTACCCCCGGCATCGCATTAGGATGACTTTTCAGGCTGCTGCAATGTTAAATGCAGTGATCGCCTTGCATTAAAGAAATATTGCAACACCCTGCGATGTGAAATGCAATAATAATCCTGCAAAACCTCTCAAATGTTAAACGTGACTAATGCATCATATTAGGATAACTTTGCAGGCTACTGCAATGTTAAATGCAGTGATGGCCTTGCATTAAAGTCACCTAGCTACCCCCAATGGATGTTTTCTGCATTAAATTAATTGCAATAATTTTGCAAAACCTCTCAAATGTTAAATGCAACAAATGCATCGCATTAGGATGACTTTTCAGGCTTGCTGCAATGTTAAATGCAGTGATCGCCTTGCATTAAAGAAATATTGCAACACCCTGCGATGTGAAATGCAATAATAATCCTGCAAAACCTCTCAAATGTTAAATGCATCGTATTAGGATAACTTTGCAGGCTGCTGCATTGTTAAATGCAGCGCTGGCCTTGCATTAAAGCAATATTGCAACCCCCTGGGATGTTAAATGCAATAAAATTAATTGCAATCATTTTGCAAAACCTCTCAAATGTTAAATGCAATTAATGCAACGCATTAAAATCTTTATTGGTGTACGGTTCCTCCTGACATCCACCCACCCACCCACCGATCGATCAATCAATCAATCAATCTTTGAATTATTCTTA
Organism: Rhinoraja longicauda; assembly: GCF_053455715.1. Taxonomy (NCBI): domain Eukaryota; kingdom Metazoa; phylum Chordata; class Chondrichthyes; order Rajiformes; family Arhynchobatidae; genus Rhinoraja; species Rhinoraja longicauda. The sequence continues at coordinate 37,380 of NW_027601381.1, forward strand.
TTATTAATAATATAAATTATTATTACTATAGTATTATTATTGTATTTACTACCCCCGGCATCGCATTAGGATGACTTTTCAGGCTGCTGCAATGTTAAATGCAGTGATCGCCTTGCATTAAAGAAATATTGCAACACCCTGCGATGTGAAATGCAATAATAATCCTGCAAAACCTCTCAAATGCTAAACGTGACGAATGCATCGTATTAGGATAACTTTGCAGGCTACTGCAATGTTAAATGCAGTGATGGCCTTGCATTAAAGTCACCTAGCTACCCCAATGGATGTTTTCTGCATTAAATTAATTGCAATAATTTTGCAAAACCTCTCAAATGTTAAATGCAACAAATGCATCGCATTAGGATGACTTTTCAGGCTTGCTGCAATGTTAAATGCAGTGATCGCCTTGCATTAAAGAAATATTGCAACACCCTGCGATGTGAAATGCAATAATAATCCTGCAAAACCTCTCAAATGTTAAATGCGACTAATGCATCGTATTAGGATAACTTTGCAGGCTGCTGCATTGTTAAATGCAGCGCTGACCTTGCATTAAAGCAATATTGCAGCCCCCTGGGATGTTAAATGCAATAAAATTAATTGCAATCATTTTGCAAAACCTCTCAAATGTTAAATGCAATTAATGCAACGCATTAAAATCTTTATTGGTGTACGGTTCCTCCTGACATCCACCCACCCACCCACCGATCGATCAATCAATCAATCAATCTTTGATTTATTCTTATTATTAATAATATAAATTATTATTACTATAGTATTATTGTATTTACTACCCCCGGCATCGCATTAGGATGACTTTTCAGGCTGCTGCAATGTTAAATGCAGTGATCGCCTTGCATTAAAGAAATATTGCAACACCCTGCGATGTGAAATGCAATAATAATCCTGCAAAACCTCTCAAATGTTAAACGTGACTAATGCTTCGTATTAGGATAACTTTGCAGGCTACTGCAATGTTAAATGCAGTGATGGCCTTGCATTAAAGTCACCTAGCTACCCCCAATGGATGTTTTCTGCATTAAATTAATTGCAATAATTTTGCAAAACCTCTCAAATGTTAAATGCAACAAATGCATCGCATTAGGATGACTTTTCAGGCTTGCTGCAATGTTAAATGCAGTGATCGCCTTGCATTAAAGAAATATTGCAACACCCTGCGATGTGAAATGCAATAATAATCCTGCAAAACCTCTCAAATGTTAAATGCGACTAATGCATCGTATTAGGATAACTTTGCAGGCTGCTGCATTGTTAAATGCAGCGCTGGCCTTGCATTAAAGCAATATTGCAACCCCTGGGATGTTAAATGCAATAAAATTAATTGCAATCATTTTGCAAAACCTCTCAAATGTTAAATGCAATTAATGCAACGCATTAAAATCTTTATTGGTGTACGGTTCCTCCTGACATCCACCCACCCACCCACCGATCGATCAATCAATCAATCAATCTTTGATTTATTCTTATTATTAATAATATAAATTATTATTACTATAGTATTATTATTGTATTTACTACCCCCGGCATCGCATTAGGATGACTTTTCAGGCTGCTGCAATGTTAAATGCAGTGATCGCCTTGCATTAAAGAAATATTGCAACACCCTGCGATGTGAAATGCAATAATAATCCTGCAAAACCTCTCAAATGTTAAACGTGACTAATGCTTCGTATTAGGATAACTTTGCAGGCTACTGCAATGTTAAATGCAGTGATGGCCTTGCATTAAAGTCACCTAGCTACCCCCAATGGATGTTTTCTGCATTAAATTAATTGCAATAATTTTGCAAAACCTCTCAAATGTTAAATGCAACAAATGCATCGCATTAGGATGACTTTTCAGGCTTGCTGCAATGTTAAATGCAGTGATCGCCTTGCATTAAAGAAATATTGCAACACCCTGCGATGTGAAATGCAATAATAATCCTGCAAAACCTCTCAAATGTTAAATGCGACTAATGCATCGTATTAGGATAACTTTGCAGGCTGCTGCATTGTTAAATGCAGTGCTGGCCTTGCATTAAAGCAATATTGCAACCCCCTGGGATGTTAAATGCAATAAAATTAATTGCAATCATTTTGCAAAACCTCTCAAATGTTAAATGCAATTAATGCAACGCATTAAAATCTTTATTGGTGTACGGTTCCTCCTGACATCCACCCACCCACCCACTGATCGATCAATCAATCAATCAATCTTTGATTTATTCTTATTATTAATAATATAAATTATTATTACTATAGTATTATTATTGTATTTACTACCCCCGGCATCGCATTAGGATGACTTTTCAGGCTGCTGCAATGTTAAATGCAGTGATCGCCTTGCATTAAAGAAATATTGCAACACCCTGCGATGTGAAATGCAATAATAATCCTGCAAAACCTCTCAAATGTTAAACGTGACTAATGCATCATATTAGGATAACTTTGCAGGCTACTGCAATGTTAAATGCAGTGATGGCCTTGCATTAAAGTCACCTAGCTACCCCCAATGGATGTTTTCTGCATTAAATTAATTGCAATAATTTTGCAAAACCTCTCAAATGTTAAATGCAACAAATGCATCGCATTAGGATGACTTTTCAGGCTTGCTGCAATGTTAAATGCAGTGATCGCCTTGCATTAAAGAAATATTGCAACACCCTGCGATGTGAAATGCAATAATAATCCTGCAAAACCTCTCAAATGTTAAATGCATCGTATTAGGATAACTTTGCAGGCTGCTGCATTGTTAAATGCAGCGCTGGCCTTGCATTAAAGCAATATTGCAACCCCCTGGGATGTTAAATGCAATAAAATTAATTGCAATCATTTTGCAAAACCTCTCAAATGTTAAATGCAATTAATGCAACGCATTAAAATCTTTATTGGTGTACGGTTCCTCCTGACATCCACCCACCCACCCACCGATCGATCAATCAATCAATCAATCTTTGAATTATTCTTATTATTAATAATATAAATTATTATTACTATAGTATTATTATTGTATTTACTACCCCCGGCATCGCATTAGGATGACTTTTCAGGCTGCTGCAATGTTAAATGCAGTGATCGCCTTGCATTAAAGAAATATTGCAACACCCTGCGATGTGAAATGCAATAATAATCCTGCAAAACCTCTCAAATGCTAAACGTGACGAATGCATCGTATTAGGATAACTTTGCAGGCTACTGCAATGTTAAATGCAGTGATGGCCTTGCATTAAAGTCACCTAGCTACCCCAATGGATGTTTTCTGCATTAAATTAATTGCAATAATTTTGCAAAACCTCTCAAATGTTAAATGCAACAAATGCATCGCATTAGGATGACTTTTCAGGCTTGCTGCAATGTTAAATGCAGTGATCGCCTTGCATTAAAGAAATATTGCAACACCCTGCGATGTGAAATGCAATAATAATCCTGCAAAACCTCTCAAATGTTAAATGCGACTAATGCATCGTATTAGGATAACTTTGCAGGCTGCTGCATTGTTAAATGCAGCGCTGACCTTGCATTAAAGCAATATTGCAGCCCCCTGGGATGTTAAATGCAATAAAATTAATTGCAATCATTTTGCAAAACCTCTCAAATGTTAAATGCAATTAATGCAATGCATTAAAATCTTTATTGGTGTACGGTTCCTCCTGACATCCACCCACCCACCCACCGATCGATCAATCAATCAATCAATCTTTGATTTATTCTTATTATTAATAATATAAATTATTATTACTATAGTATTATTGTATTTACTACCCCCGGCATCGCATTAGGATGACTTTTCAGGCTGCTGCAATGTTAAATGCAGTGATCGCCTTGCATTAAAGAAATATTGCAACACCCTGCGATGTGAAATGCAATAATAATCCTGCAAAACCTCTCAAATGTTAAACGTGACTAATGCTTCGTATTAGGATAACTTTGCAGGCTACTGCAATGTTAAATGCAGTGATGGCCTTGCATTAAAGTCACCTAGCTACCCCCAATGGATGTTTTCTGCATTAAATTAATTGCAATAATTTTGCAAAACCTCTCAAATGTTAAATGCAACAAATGCATCGCATTAGGATGACTTTTCAGGCTTGCTGCAATGTTAAATGCAGTGATCGCCTTGCATTAAAGAAATATTGCAACACCCTGCGATGTGAAATGCAATAATAATCCTGCAAAACCTCTCAAATGTTAAATGCATCGTATTAGGATAACTTTGCAGGCTGCTGCATTGTTAAATGCAGCGCTGGCCTTGCATTAAAGCAATATTGCAACCCCCTGGGATGTTAAATGCAATAAAATTAATTGCAATCATTTTGCAAAACCTCTCAAATGTTAAATGCAATTAATGCAACGCATTAAAATCTTTATTGGTGTACGGTTCCTCCTGACATCCACCCACCCACCCACCGATCGATCAATCAATCAATCAATCTTTGATTTATTCTTATTATTAATAATATAAATTATTATTACTATAGTATTATTATTGTATTTACTACCCCCGGCATCGCATTAGGATGACTTTTCAGGCTGCTGCAATGTTAAATGCAGTGATCGCCTTGCATTAAAGAAATATTGCAACACCCTGCGATGTGAAATGCAATAATAATCCTGCAAAACCTCTCAAATGTTAAACGTGACTAATGCTTTGTATTAGGATAACTTTGCAGGCTACTGCAATGTTAAATGCAGTGATGGCCTTGCATTAAAGTCACCTAGCTACCCCAATGGATGTTTTCTGCATTAAATTAATTGCAATAATTTTGCAAAACCTCTCAAATGTTAAATGCAACAAATGCATCGCATTAGGATGACTTTTCAGGCTTGCTGCAATGTTAAATGCAGTGATCGCCTTGCATTAAAGAAATATTGCAACACCCTGCGATGTGAAATGCAATAATAATCCTGCAAAACCTCTCAAATGTTAAACGTGACTAATGCTTCGTATTAGGATAACTTTGCAGGCTACTGCAATGTTAAATGCAGCGCTGGCCTTGCATTAAAGCAATATTGCAACCCCCTGGGATGTTAAATGCAATAAAATTAATTGCAATCATTTTGCAAAACCTCTCAAATGTTAAATGCAATTAATGCAACGCATTAAAATCTTTATTGGTGTACGGTTCCTCCTGACATCCACCCACCCACCCACCGATCGATCAATCAATCAATCAATCTTTGATTTATTCTTATTATTAATAATATAAATTATTATTACTATAGTATTATTATTGTATTTACTACCCCCGGCATCGCATTAGGATGACTTTTCAGGCTGCTGCAATGTTAAATGCAGTGATCGCCTTGCATTAAAGAAATATTGCAACACCCTGCGATGTGAAATGCAATAATAATCCTGCAAAACCTCTCAAATGTTAAACGTGACTAATGCATCGTATTAGGATAACTTTGCAGGCTACTGCAATGTTAAATGCAGTGATGGCCTTGCATTAAAGTCACCTAGCTACCCCCAATGGATGTTTTCTGCATTAAATTAATTGCAATAATTTTGCAAAACCTCTCAAATGTTAAATGCAACAAATGCATCGCATTAGGATGACTTTTCAGGCTTGCTGCAATGTTAAATGCAGTGATCGCCTTGCATTAAAGAAATATTGCAACACCCTGCGATGTGAAATGCAATAATAATCCTGCAAAACCTCTCAAATGTTAAATGCGACTAATGCATCGTATTAGGATAACTTTGCAGGCTGCTGCATTGTTAAATGCAGTGCTGGCCTTGCATTAAAGCAATATTGCAACCCCCTGGGATGTTAAATGCAATAAAATTAATTGCAATCATTTTGCAAAACCTCTCAAATGTTAAATGCAATTAATGCAACGCATTAAAATCTTTATTGGTGTACGGTTCCTCCTGACATCCACCCACCCACCCACTGATCGATCAATCAATCAATCAATCTTTGATTTATTCTTATTATTAATAATATAAATTATTATTACTATAGTATTATTATTGTATTTACTACCCCCGGCATCGCATTAGGATGACTTTTCAGGCTGCTGCAATGTTAAATGCAGTGATCGCCTTGCATTAAAGAAATATTGCAACACCCTGCGATGTGAAATGCAATAATAATCCTGCAAAACCTCTCAAATGTTAAACGTGACTAATGCATCATATTAGGATAACTTTGCAGGCTACTGCAATGTTAAATGCAGTGATGGCCTTGCATTAAAGTCACCTAGCTACCCCCAATGGATGTTTTCTGCATTAAATTAATTGCAATAATTTTGCAAAACCTCTCAAATGTTAAATGCAACAAATGCATCGCATTAGGATGACTTTTCAGGCTTGCTGCAATGTTAAATGCAGTGATCGCCTTGCATTAAAGAAATATTGCAACACCCTGCGATGTGAAATGCAATAATAATCCTGCAAAACCTCTCAAATGTTAAATGCATCGTATTAGGATAACTTTGCAGGCTGCTGCATTGTTAAATGCAGCGCTGGCCTTGCATTAAAGCAATATTGCAACCCCCTGGGATGTTAAATGCAATAAAATTAATTGCAATCATTTTGCAAAACCTCTCAAATGTTAAATGCAATTAATGCAACGCATTAAAATCTTTATTGGTGTACGGTTCCTCCTGACATCCACCCACCCACCCACCGATCGATCAATCAATCAATCAATCTTTGAATTATTCTTATTATTAATAATATAAATTATTATTACTATAGTATTATTATTGTATTTACTACCCCCGGCATCGCATTAGGATGACTTTTCAGGCTGCTGCAATGTTAAATGCAGTGATCGCCTTGCATTAAAGAAATATTGCAACACCCTGCGATGTGAAATGCAATAATAATCCTGCAAAACCTCTCAAATGCTAAACGTGACGAATGCATCGTATTAGGATAACTTTGCAGGCTACTGCAATGTTAAATGCAGTGATGGCCTTGCATTAAAGTCACCTAGCTACCCCAATGGATGTTTTCTGCATTAAATTAATTGCAATAATTTTGCAAAACCTCTCAAATGTTAAATGCAACAAATGCATCGCATTAGGATGACTTTTCAGGCTTGCTGCAATGTTAAATGCAGTGATCGCCTTGCATTAAAGAAATATTGCAACACCCTGCGATGTGAAATGCAATAATAATCCTGCAAAACCTCTCAAATGTTAAATGCGACTAATGCATCGTATTAGGATAACTTTGCAGGCTGCTGCATTGTTAAATGCAGCGCTGACCTTGCATTAAAGCAATATTGCAGCCCCCTGGGATGTTAAATGCAATAAAATTAATTGCAATCATTTTGCAAAACCTCTCAAATGTTAAATGCAATTAATGCAACGCATTAAAATCTTTATTGGTGTACGGTTCCTCCTGACATCCACCCACCCACCCACCGATCGATCAATCAATCAATCAATCAATCTTTGATTTATTCTTATTATTAATAATATAAATTATTATTACTATAGTATTATTGTATTTACTACCCCCGGCATCGCATTAGGATGACTTTTCAGGCTGCTGCAATGTTAAATGCAGTGATCGCCTTGCATTAAAGAAATATTGCAACACCCTGCGATGTGAAATGCAATAATAATCCTGCAAAACCTCTCAAATGTTAAACGTGACTAATGCTTCGTATTAGGATAACTTTGCAGGCTACTGCAATGTTAAATGCAGTGATGGCCTTGCATTAAAGTCACCTAGCTACCCCCAATGGATGTTTTCTGCATTAAATTAATTGCAATAATTTTGCAAAACCTCTCAAATGTTAAATGCAACAAATGCATCGCATTAGGATGACTTTTCAGGCTTGCTGCAATGTTAAATGCAGTGATCGCCTTGCATTAAAGAAATATTGCAACACCCTGCGATGTGAAATGCAATAATAATCCTGCAAAACCTCTCAAATGTTAAATGCATCGTATTAGGATAACTTTGCAGGCTGCTGCATTGTTAAATGCAGCGCTGGCCTTGCATTAAAGCAATATTGCAACCCCCTGGGATGTTAAATGCAATAAAATTAATTGCAATCATTTTGCAAAACCTCTCAAATGTTAAATGCAATTAATGCAACGCATTAAAATCTTTATTGGTGTACGGTTCCTCCTGACATCCACCCACCCACCCACCGATCGATCAATCAATCAATCAATCTTTGATTTATTCTTATTATTAATAATATAAATTATTATTACTATAGTATTATTATTGTATTTACTACCCCCGGCATCGCATTAGGATGACTTTTCAGGCTGCTGCAATGTTAAATGCAGTGATCGCCTTGCATTAAAGAAATATTGCAACACCCTGCGATGTGAAATGCAATAATAATCCTGCAAAACCTCTCAAATGTTAAACGTGACTAATGCTTTGTATTAGGATAACTTTGCAGGCTACTGCAATGTTAAATGCAGTGATGGCCTTGCATTAAAGTCACCTAGCTACCCCAATGGATGTTTTCTGCATTAAATTAATTGCAATAATTTTGCAAAACCTCTCAAATGTTAAATGCAACAAATGCATCGCATTAGGATGACTTTTCAGGCTTGCTGCAATGTTAAATGCAGTGATCGCCTTGCATTAAAGAAATATTGCAACACCCTGCGATGTGAAATGCAATAATAATCCTGCAAAACCTCTCAAATGTTAAACGTGACTAATGCTTCGTATTAGGATAACTTTGCAGGCTACTGCAATGTTAAATGCAGCGCTGGCCTTGCATTAAAGCAATATTGCAACCCCCTGGGATGTTAAATGCAATAAAATTAATTGCAATCATTTTGCAAAACCTCTCAAATGTTAAATGCAATTAATGCAACGCATTAAAATCTTTATTGGTGTACGGTTCCTCCTGACATCCACCCACCCACCCACCGATCGATCAATCAATCAATCAATCTTTGATTTATTCTTATTATTAATAATATAAATTATTATTACTATAGTATTATTATTGTATTTACTACCCCCGGCATCGCATTAGGATGACTTTTCAGGCTGCTGCAATGTTAAATGCAGTGATCGCCTTGCATTAAAGAAATATTGCAACACCCTGCGATGTGAAATGCAATAATAATCCTGCAAAACCTCTCAAATGTTAAACGTGACTAATGCATCGTATTAGGATAACTTTGCAGGCTACTGCAATGTTAAATGCAGTGATGGCCTTGCATTAAAGTCACCTAGCTACCCCCAATGGATGTTTTCTGCATTAAATTAATTGCAATAATTTTGCAAAACCTCTCAAATGTTAAATGCAACAAATGCATCGCATTAGGATGACTTTTCAGGCTTGCTGCAATGTTAAATGCAGTGATCGCCTTGCATTAAAGAAATATTGCAACACCCTGCGATGTGAAATGCAATAATAATCCTGCAAAACCTCTCAAATGTTAAATGCGACTAATGCATCGTATTAGGATAACTTTGCAGGCTGCTGCATTGTTAAATGCAGCGCTGACCTTGCATTAAAGCAATATTGCAGCCCCCTGGGATGTTAAATGCAATAAAATTAATTGCAATCATTTTGCAAAACCTCTCAAATGTTAAATGCAATTAATGCAACGCATTAAAATCTTTATTGGTGTACGGTTCCTCCTGACATCCACCCACCCACCCACCGATCGATCAATCAATCAATCAATCTTTGATTTATTCTTATTATTAATAATATAAATTATTATTACTATAGTATTATTGTATTTACTACCCCCGGCATCGCATTAGGATGACTTTTCATGCTGCTGCAATGTTAAATGCAGTGATCGCCTTGCATTAAAGAAATATTGCAACACCCTGCGATGTGAAATGCAATAATAATCCTGCAAAACCTCTCAAATGTTAAACGTGACTAATGCTTCGTATTAGGATAACTTTGCAGGCTACTGCAATGTTAAATGCAGTGATGGCCTTGCATTAAAGTCACCTAGCTACCCCCAATGGATGTTTTCTGCATTAAATTAATTGCAATAATTTTGCAAAACCTCTCAAATGTTAAATGCAACAAATGCATCGCATTAGGATGACTTTTCAGGCTTGCTGCAATGTTAAATGCAGTGATCGCCTTGCATTAAAGAAATATTGCAACACCCTGCGATGTGAAATGCAATAATAATCCTGCAAAACCTCTCAAATGTTAAATGCGACTAATGCATCGTATTAGGATAACTTTGCAGGCTGCTGCATTGTTAAATGCAGCGCTGACCTTGCATTAAAGCAATATTGCAGCCCCCTGGGATGTTAAATGCAATAAAATTAATTGCAATCATTTTGCAAAACCTCTCAAATGTTAAATGCAATTAATGCAACGCATTAAAATCTTTATTGGTGTACGGTTCCTCCTGACATCCACCCACCCACCCACCGATCGATCAATCAATCAATCAATCTTTGATTTATTCTTATTATTAATAATATAAATTATTATTACTATAGTATTATTGTATTTACTACCCCCGGCATCGCATTAGGATGACTTTTCATGCTGCTGCAATGTTAAATGCAGTGATCGCCTTGCATTAAAGAAATATTGCAACACCCTGCGATGTGAAATGCAATAATAATCCTGCAAAACCTCTCAAATGTTAAACGTGACTAATGCTTCGTATTAGGATAACTTTGCAGGCTACTGCAATGTTAAATGCAGTGATGGCCTTGCATTAAAGTCACCTAGCTACCCCCAATGGATGTTTTCTGCATTAAATTAATTGCAATAATTTTGCAAAACCTCTCAAATGTTAAATGCAACAAATGCATCGCATTAGGATGACTTTTCAGGCTTGCTGCAATGTTAAATGCAGTGATCGCCTTGCATTAAAGAAATATTGCAACACCCTGCGATGTGAAATGCAATAATAATCCTGCAAAACCTCTCAAATGTTAAATGCATCGTATTAGGATAACTTTGCAGGCTGCTGCATTGTTAAATGCAGCGCTGGCCTTGCATTAAAGCAATATTGCAACCCCCTGGGATGTTAAATGCAATAAAATTAATTGCAATCATTTTGCAAAACCTCTCAAATGTTAAATGCAATTAATGCAACGCATTAAAATCTTTATTGGTGTACGGTTCCTCCTGACATCCACCCACCCACCCACCGATCGATCAATCAATCAATCAATCAATCTTTGATTTATTCTTATTATTAATAATATAAATTATTATTACTATAGTATTATTATTGTATTTACTACCCCCGGCATCGCATTAGGATGACTTTTCAGGCTGCTGCAATGTTAAATGCAGTGATCGCCTTGCATTAAAGAAATGTTGCAACACCCTGCGATGTGAAATGCAATAATAATCCTGCAAAACCTCTCAAATGTTAAACGTGACTAATGCTTTGTATTAGGATAACTTTGCAGGCTACTGCAATGTTAAATGCAGTGATGGCCTTGCATTAAAGTCACCTAGCTACCCCAATGGATGTTTTCTGCATTAAATTAATTGCAATAATTTTGCAAAACCTCTCAAATGTTAAATGCAACAAATGCATCGCATTAGGATGACTTTTCAGGCTTGCTGCAATGTTAAATGCAGTGATCGCCTTGCATTAAAGAAATATTGCAACACCCTGCGATGTGAAATGCAATAATAATCCTGCAAAACCTCTCAAATGTTAAACGTGACTAATGCTTCGTATTAGGATAACTTTGCAGGCTACTGCAATGTTAAATGCAGCGCTGGCCTTGCATTAAAGCAATATTGCAACCCCCTGGGATGTTAAATGCAATAAAATTAATTGCAATCATTTTGCAAAACCTCTCAAATGTTAAATGCAATTAATGCAACGCATTAAAATCTTTATTGGTGTACAGTTCCTCCTGACATCCACCCACCCACCCACCGATCGATCAATCAATCAATCAATCTTTGATTTATTCTTATTATTAATAATATAAATTATTATTACTATAGTATTATTATTGTATTTACTACCCCCGGCATCGCATTAGGATGACTTTTCAGGCTGCTGCAATGTTAAATGCAGTGATCGCCTTGCATTAAAGAAATATTGCAACACCCTGCGATGTGAAATGCAATAATAATCCTGCAAAACCTCTCAAATGTTAAACGTGACTAATGCATCGTATTAGGATAACTTTGCAGGCTACTGCAATGTTAAATGCAGTGATGGCCTTGCATTAAAGTCACCTAGCTACCCCTAATGGATGTTTTCTGCATTAAATTAATTGCAATAATTTTGCAAAACCTCTCAAATGTTAAATGCAACAAATGCATCGCATTAGGATGACTTTTCAGGCTTGCTGCAATGTTAAATGCAGTGATCGCCTTGCATTAAAGAAATATTGCAACACCCTGCGATGTGAAATGCAATAATAATCCTGCAAAACCTCTCAAATGTTAAACGTGACTAATGCTTCGTATTAGGATAACTTTGCAGGCTACTGCAATGTTAAATGCAGCGCTGGCCTTGCATTAAAGCAATATTGCAACCCCCTGGGATGTTAAATGCAATAAAATTAATTGCAATCATTTTGCAAAACCTCTCAAATGTTAAATGCAATTAATGCAACGCATTAAAATCTTTATTGGTGTACGGTTCCTCCTGACATCCACCCACCCACCCACCGATCGATCAATCAATCAATCAATCTTTGATTTATTCTTATTATTAATAATATAAATTATTATTACTATAGTATTATTATTGTATTTACTACCCCCGGCATCGCATTAGGATGACTTTTCAGGCTGCTGCAATGTTAAATGCAGTGATCGCCTTGCATTAAAGAAATATTGCAACACCCTGCGATGTGAAATGAAATAATAATCCTGCAAAACCTCTCAAATGTTAAACGTGACTAATGCATCGTATTAGGATAACTTTGCAGGCTACTGCAATGTTAAATGCAGTGATGGCCTTGCATTAAAGTCACCTAGCTACCCCCAATGGATGTTTTCTGCATTAAATTAATTGCAATAATTTTGCAAAACCTCTCAAATGTTAAATGCAACAAATGCATCGCATTAGGATGACTTTTCAGGCTTGCTGCAATGTTAAATGCAGTGATCGCCTTGCATTAAAGAAATATTGCAACACCCTGCGATGTGAAATGCAATAATAATCCTGCAAAACCTCTCAAATGTTAAATGCGACTAATGCATCGTATTAGGATAACTTTGCAGGCTGCTGCATTGTTAAATGCAGCGCTGGCCTTGCATTAAAGCAATATTGCAACCCCCTGGGATGTTAAATGCAATAAAATTAATTGCAATCATTTTGCAAAACCTCTCAAATGTTAAATGCAATTAATGCAACGCATTAAAATCTTTATTGGTGTACGGTTCCTCCTGACATCCACCCACCCACCCACTGATCGATCAATCAATCAATCAATCTTTGATTTATTCTTATTATTAATAATATAAATTATTATTACTATAGTATTATTATTGTATTTACTACCCCCGGCATCGCATTAGGATGACTTTTCAGGCTGCTGCAATGTTAAATGCAGTGATCGCCTTGCATTAAAGAAATATTGCAACACCCTGCGATGTGAAATGCAATAATAATCCTGCAAAACCTCTCAAATGTTAAACGTGACTAATGCATCGTATTAGGATAACTTTGCAGGCTACTGCAATGTTAAATGCAGTGATGGCCTTGCATTAAAGTCACCTAACTACCCCCAATGGATGTTTTCTGCATTAAATTAATTGCAATAATTTTGCAAAACCTCTCAAATGTTAAATGCAACAAATGCATCGCATTAGGATGACTTTTCAGGCTTGCTGCAATATTAAATGCAGTGATCGCCTTGCATTAAAGAAATATTGCAACACCCTGCGATGTGAAATGCAATAATAATCCGGCAAAACCTCTCAAATGTTAAACGTGACTAATGCTTCGTATTAGGATAACTTTGCAGGCTACTGCAATGTTAAATGCAGCGCTGGCCTTGCATTAAAGCAATATTGCAACCCCCTGGGATGTTAAATGCAATAAAATTAATTGCAATCATTTTGCAAAACCTCTCAAATGTTAAATGCAATTAATGCAACGCATTAAAATCTTTATTGGTGTACGGTTCCTCCTGACATCCACCCACCCACCCACTGATCGATCAATCAATCAATCAATCTTTGATTTATTCTTATTATTAATAATATAAATTATTATTACTATAGTATTATTATTGTATTTACTACCCCCGGCATCGCATTAGGATGACTTTTCAGGCTGCTGCAATGTTAAATGCAGTGATCGCCTTGCATTAAAGAAATATTGCAACACCCTGCGATGTGAAATGCAATAATAATCCTGCAAAACCTCTCAAATGTTAAACGTGACTAATGCATCGTATTAGGATAACTTTGCAGGCTACTGCAATGTTAAATGCAGTGATGGCCTTGCATTAAAGTCACCTAACTACCCCCAATGGATGTTTTCTGCATTAAATTAATTGCAATAATTTTGCAAAACCTCTCAAATGTTAAATGCAACAAATGCATCGCATTAGGATGACTTTTCAGGCTTGCTGCAATATTAAATGCAGTGATCGCCTTGCATTAAAGAAATATTGCAACACCCTGCGATGTGAAATGCAATAATAATCCTGCAAAACCTCTCAAATGTTAAACGCGACTAATGCTTCGTATTAGGATAACTTTGCAGGCTACTGCAATGTTAAATGCAGCGCTGGCCTTGCATTAAAGCAATATTGCAACCCCCTGGGATGTTAAATGCAATAAAATTAATTGCAATCATTTTGCAAAACCTCTCAAATGTTAAATGCAATTAATGCAACGCATTAAAATCTTTATTGGTGTACGGTTCCTCCTGACATCCACCCACCCACCCACCGATCGATCAATCAATCAATCAATCTTTGATTTATTCTTATTATTAATAATATAAATTATTATTACTATAGTATTATTATTGTATTTACTACCCCCGGCATCGCATTAGGATGACTTTTCAGGCTGCTGCAATGTTAAATGCAGTGATCGCCTTGCATTAAAGAAATATTGCAACACCCTGCGATGTGAAATGAAATAATAATCCTGCAAAACCTTTCAAATGTTAAACGTGACTAATGCATCGTATTAGGATAACTTTGCAGGCTACTGCAATGTTAAATGCAGTGATGGCCTTGCATTAAAGTCACCTAGCTACCCCCAATGGATGTTTTCTGCATTAAATTAATTGCAATAATTTTGCAAAACCTCTCAAATGTTAAATGCAACAAATGCATCGCATTAGGATGACTTTTCAGGCTTGCTGCAATGTTAAATGCAGTGATCGCCTTGCATTAAAGAAATATTGCAACACCCTGCGATGTGAAATGCAATAATAATCCTGCAAAACCTCTCAAATGTTAAATGCGACTAATGCATCGTATAAGGATAACTTTGCAGGCTGCTGCATTGTTAAATGCAGCGCTGGCCTTGCATTAAAGCAATATTGCAACCCCCTGGGATGTTAAATGCAATAAAATTAATTGCAATCATTTTGCAAAACCTCTCAAATGTTAAATGCAATTAATGCAACGCATTAAAATCTTTATTGGTGTACGGTTCCTCCTGACATCCACCCACCCACCCACTGATCGATCAATCAATCAATCAATCTTTGATTTATTCTTATTATTAATAATATAAATTATTATTACTATAGTATTATTATTGTATTTACTACCCCCGGCATCGCATTAGGATGACTTTTCAGGCTGCTGCAATGTTAAATGCAGTGATCGCCTTGCATTAAAGAAATATTGCAACACCCTGCGATGTGAAATGCAATAATAATCCTGCAAAACCTCTCAAATGTTAAACGTGACTAATGCTTCGTATTAGGATAACTTTGCAGGCTACTGCAATGTTAAATGCAGTGATGGCCTTGCATTAAAGTCACCTAGCTACCCCCAATGGATGTTTTCTGCATTAAATTAATTGCAATAATTTTGTAAAACCTCTCAAATGTTAAATGCAACAAATGCATCGCATTAGGATGACTTTTCAGGCTTGCTGCAATGTTAAATGCAGTGATCGCCTTGCATTAAAGAAATATTGCAACACCCTGCGATGTGAAATGCAATAATAATCCTGCAAAACCTCTCAAATGTTAAATGCGACTAATGCATCGTATTAGGATAACTTTGCAGGCTGCTGCATTGTTAAATGCAGCGCTGACCTTGCATTAAAGCAATATTGCAGCCCCCTGGGATGTTAAATGCAATAAAATTAATTGCAATCATTTTGCAAAACCTCTCAAATGTTAAATGCAATTAATGCAACGCATTAAAATCTTTATTGGTGTACGGTTCCTCCTGACATCCACCCACCCACCCACCGATCGATCAATCAATCAATCAATCTTTGATTTATTCTTATTATTAATAATATAAATTATTATTACTATAGTATTATTGTATTTACTACCCCCGGCATCGCATTAGGATGACTTTTCAGGCTGCTGCAATGTTAAATGCAGTGATCGCCTTGCATTAAAGAAATATTGCAACACCCTGCGATGTGAAATGCAATAATAATCCTGCAAAACCTCTCAAATGTTAAACGTGACTAATGCTTCGTATTAGGATAACTTTGCAGGCTACTGCAATGTTAAATGCAGTGATGGCCTTGCATTAAAGTCACCTAGCTACCCCCAATGGATGTTTTCTGCATTAAATTAATTGCAATAATTTTGCAAAACCTCTCAAATGTTAAATGCAACAAATGCATCGCATTAGGATGACTTTTCAGGCTTGCTGCAATGTTAAATGCAGTGATCGCCTTGCATTAAAGAAATATTGCAACACCCTGCGATGTGAAATGCAATAATAATCCTGCAAAACCTCTCAAATGTTAAATGCGACTAATGCATCGTATAAGGATAACTTTGCAGGCTGCTGCATTGTTAAATGCAGCGCTGGCCTTGCATTAAAGCAATATTGCAACCCCCTGGGATGTTAAATGCAATAAAATTAATTGCAATCATTTTGCAAAACCTCTCAAATGTTAAATGCAATTAATGCAACGCATTAAAATCTTTATTGGTGTACGGTTCCTCCTGACATCCACCCACCCACCCACTGATCGATCAATCAATCAATCAATCTTTGATTTATTCTTATTATTAATAATATAAATTATTATTACTATAGTATTATTATTGTATTTACTACCCCCGGCATCGCATTAGGATGACTTTTCAGGCTGCTGCAATGTTAAATGCAGTGATCGCCTTGCATTAAAGAAATATTGCAACACCCTGCGATGTGAAATGAAATAATAATCCTGCAAAACCTCTCAAATGTTAAACGTGACTAATGCATCGTATTAGGATAACTTTGCAGGCTACTGCAATGTTAAATGCAGTGATGGCCTTGCATTAAAGTCACCTAGCTACCCCCAATGGATGTTTTCTGCATTAAATTAATTGCAATAATTTTGCAAAACCTCTCAAATGTTAAATGCAACAAATGCATCGCATTAGGATGACTTTTCAGGCTTGCTGCAATGTTAAATGCAGTGATCGCCTTGCATTAAAGAAATATTGCAACACCCTGCGATGTGAAATGCAATAATAATCCTGCAAAACCTCTCAAATGTTAAATGCGACTAATGCATCGTATTAGGATAACTTTGCAGGCTGCTGCATTGTTAAATGCAGCGCTGGCCTTGCATTAAAGCAATATTGCAACCACCTGGGATGTTAAATGCAATAAAATTAATTGCAATCATTTTGCAAAACCTCTCAAATGTTAAATGCAATTAATGCAACGCATTAAAATCTTTATTGGTGTACGGTTCCTCCTGACATCCACCCACCCACCCACTGATCGATCAATCAATCAATCAATCTTTGATTTATTCTTATTATTAATAATATAAATTATTATTACTATAGTATTATTATTGTATTTACTACCCCCGGCATCGCATTAGGATGACTTTTCAGGCTGCTGCAATGTTAAATGCAGTGATCGCCTTGCATTAAAGAAATATTGCAACACCCTGCGATGTGAAATGCAATAATAATCCTGCAAAACCTCTCAAATGTTAAACGTGACTAATGCATCGTATTAGGATAACTTTGCAGGCTACTGCAATGTTAAATGCAGTGATGGCCTTGCATTAAAGTCACCTAACTACCCCCAATGGATGTTTTCTGCATTAAATTAATTGCAATAATTTTGCAAAACCTCTCAAATGTTAAATGCAACAAATGCATCGCATTAGGATGACTTTTCAGGCTTGCTGCAATATTAAATGCAGTGATCGCCTTGCATTAAAGAAATATTGCAACACCCTGCGATGTGAAATGCAATAATAATCCTGCAAAACCTCTCAAATGTTAAACGTGACTAATGCTTCGTATTAGGATAACTTTGCAGGCTACTGCAATGTTAAATGCAGCGCTGGCCTTGCATTAAAGCAATATTGCAACCCCCTGGGATGTTAAATGCAATAAAATTAATTGCAATCATTTTGCAAAACCTCTCAAATGTTAAATGCAATTAATGCAACGCATTAAAATCTTTATTGGTGTACGGTTCCTCCTGACATCCACCCACCCACCCACTGATCGATCAATCAATCAATCAATCTTTGATTTATTCTTATTATTAATAATATAAATTATTATTACTATAGTATTATTATTGTATTTACTACCCCCGGCATCGCATTAGGATGACTTTTCAGGCTGCTGCAATGTTAAATGCAGTGATCGCCTTGCATTAAAGAAATATTGCAACACCCTGCGATGTGAAATGCAATAATAATCCTGCAAAACCTCTCAAATGTTAAACGTGACTAATGCATCGTATTAGGATAACTTTGCAGGCTACTGCAATGTTAAATGCAGTGATGGCCTTGCATTAAAGTCACCTAACTACCCCCAATGGATGTTTTCTGCATTAAATTAATTGCAATAATTTTGCAAAACCTCTCAAATGTTAAATGCAACAAATGCATCGCATTAGGATGACTTTTCAGGCTTGCTGCAATATTAAATGCAGTGATCGCCTTGCATTAAAGAAATATTGCAACACCCTGCGATGTGAAATGCAATAATAATCCTGCAAAACCTCTCAAATGTTAAACGCGACTAATGCTTCGTATTAGGATAACTTTGCAGGCTACTGCAATGTTAAATGCAGCGCTGGCCTTGCATTAAAGCAATATTGCAACCCCCTGGGATGTTAAATGCAATAAAATTAATTGCAATCATTTTGCA
The DNA here is from genome assembly GCF_053455715.1 of Rhinoraja longicauda. NCBI lineage: Eukaryota > Metazoa > Chordata > Chondrichthyes > Rajiformes > Arhynchobatidae > Rhinoraja > Rhinoraja longicauda. The sequence goes on from NW_027601381.1 coordinate 56,585, forward strand.
AAACCTCTCAAATGTTAAATGCAATTAATGCAACGCATTAAAATCTTTATTGGTGTACGGTTCCTCCTGACATCCACCCACCCACCCACCGATCGATCAATCAATCAATCAATCTTTGATTTATTCTTATTATTAATAATATAAATTATTATTACTATAGTATTATTATTGTATTTACTACCCCCGGCATCGCATTAGGATGACTTTTCAGGCTGCTGCAATGTTAAATGCAGTGATCGCCTTGCATTAAAGAAATATTGCAACACCCTGCGATGTGAAATGAAATAATAATCCTGCAAAACCTTTCAAATGTTAAACGTGACTAATGCATCGTATTAGGATAACTTTGCAGGCTACTGCAATGTTAAATGCAGTGATGGCCTTGCATTAAAGTCACCTAGCTACCCCCAATGGATGTTTTCTGCATTAAATTAATTGCAATAATTTTGCAAAACCTCTCAAATGTTAAATGCAACAAATGCATCGCATTAGGATGACTTTTCAGGCTTGCTGCAATGTTAAATGCAGTGATCGCCTTGCATTAAAGAAATATTGCAACACCCTGCGATGTGAAATGCAATAATAATCCTGCAAAACCTCTCAAATGTTAAATGCGACTAATGCATCGTATAAGGATAACTTTGCAGGCTGCTGCATTGTTAAATGCAGCGCTGGCCTTGCATTAAAGCAATATTGCAACCCCCTGGGATGTTAAATGCAATAAAATTAATTGCAATCATTTTGCAAAACCTCTCAAATGTTAAATGCAATTAATGCAACGCATTAAAATCTTTATTGGTGTACGGTTCCTCCTGACATCCACCCACCCACCCACTGATCGATCAATCAATCAATCAATCTTTGATTTATTCTTATTATTAATAATATAAATTATTATTACTATAGTATTATTATTGTATTTACTACCCCCGGCATCGCATTAGGATGACTTTTCAGGCTGCTGCAATGTTAAATGCAGTGATCGCCTTGCATTAAAGAAATATTGCAACACCCTGCGATGTGAAATGCAATAATAATCCTGCAAAAACCTCTCAAATGTTAAACGTGACTAATGCATCGTATTAGGATAACTTTGCAGGCTACTGCAATGTTAAATGCAGTGATGGCCTTGCATTAAAGTCACCTAGCTACCCCCAATGGATGTTTTCTGCATTAAATTAATTGCAATAATTTTGCAAAACCTCTCAAATGTTAAATGCAACAAATGCATCGCATTAGGATGACTTTTCAGGCTTGCTGCAATGTTAAATGCAGTGATCGCCTTGCATTAAAGAAATATTGCAACACCCTGCGATGTGAAATGCAATAATAATCCTGCAAAACCTCTCAAATGTTAAACGTGACTAATGCTTCGTATTAGGATAACTTTGCAGGCTACTGCAATGTTAAATGCAGCGCTGGCCTTGCATTAAAGCAATATTGCAACCCCCTGGGATGTTAAATGCAATAAAATTAATTGCAATCATTTTGCAAAACCTCTCAAATGTTAAATGCAATTAATGAAACGCATTAAAATCTTTATTGGCGTACGGTTCCTCCTGACATCCACCCACCCACCCACCGATCGATCAATCAATCAATCAATCTTTGATTTATTCTTATTATTAATAATATAAATTATTATTACTATAGTATTATTATTGTATTTACTACCCCCGGCATCGCATTAGGATGACTTTTCAGGCTGCTGCAATGTTAAATGCAGTGATCGCCTTGCATTAAAGAAATATTGCAACACCCTGCGATGTGAAATGAAATAATAATCCTGCAAAACCTTTCAAATGTTAAACGTGACTAATGCATCGTATTAGGATAACTTTGCAGGCTACTGCAATGTTAAATGCAGTGATGGCCTTGCATTAAAGTCACCTAGCTACCCCCAATGGATGTTTTCTGCATTAAATTAATTGCAATAATTTTGCAAAACCTCTCAAATGTTAAATGCAACAAATGCATCGCATTAGGATGACTTTTCAGGCTTGCTGCAATGTTAAATGCAGTGATCGCCTTGCATTAAAGAAATATTGCAACACCCTGCGATGTGAAATGCAATAATAATCCTGCAAAACCTCTCAAATGTTAAATGCGACTAATGCATCGTATAAGGATAACTTTGCAGGCTGCTGCATTGTTAAATGCAGCGCTGGCCTTGCATTAAAGCAATATTGCAACCCCCTGGGATGTTAAATGCAATAAAATTAATTGCAATCATTTTGCAAAACCTCTCAAATGTTAAATGCAATTAATGCAACGCATTAAAATCTTTATTGGTGTACGGTTCCTCCTGACATCCACCCACCCACCCACTGATCGATCAATCAATCAATCAATCTTTGATTTATTCTTATTATTAATAATATAAATTATTATTACTATAGTATTATTATTGTATTTACTACCCCCGGCATCGCATTAGGATGACTTTTCAGGCTGCTGCAATGTTAAATGCAGTGATCGCCTTGCATTAAAGAAATATTGCAACACCCTGCGATGTGAAATGCAATAATAATCCTGCAAAAACCTCTCAAATGTTAAACGTGACTAATGCATCGTATTAGGATAACTTTGCAGGCTACTGCAATGTTAAATGCAGTGATGGCCTTGCATTAAAGTCACCTAGCTACCCCCAATGGATGTTTTCTGCATTAAATTAATTGCAATAATTTTGCAAAACCTCTCAAATGTTAAATGCAACAAATGCATCGCATTAGGATGACTTTTCAGGCTTGCTGCAATGTTAAATGCAGTGATCGCCTTGCATTAAAGAAATATTGCAACACCCTGCGATGTGAAATGCAATAATAATCCTGCAAAACCTCTCAAATGTTAAACGTGACTAATGCTTCGTATTAGGATAACTTTGCAGGCTACTGCAATGTTAAATGCAGCGCTGGCCTTGCATTAAAGCAATATTGCAACCCCCTGGGATGTTAAATGCAATAAAATTAATTGCAATCATTTTGCAAAACCTCTCAAATGTTAAATGCAATTAATGCAACGCATTAAAATCTTTATTGGTGTACGGTTCCTCCTGACATCCACCCACCCACCCACCGATCGATCAATCAATCAATCAATCTTTGATTTATTCTTATTATTAATAATATAAATTATTATTACTATAGTATTATTATTGTATTTACTACCCCCGGCATCGCATTAGGATGACTTTTCAGGCTGCTGCAATGTTAAATGCAGTGATCGCCTTGCATTAAAGAAATATTGCAACACCCTGCGATGTGAAATGAAATAATAATCCTGCAAAACCTCTCAAATGTTAAACGTGACTAATGCATCGTATTAGGATAACTTTGCAGGCTACTGCAATGTTAAATGCAGTGATGGCCTTGCATTAAAGTCACCTAGCTACCCCCAATGGATGTTTTCTGCATTAAATTAATTGCAATAATTTTGCAAAACCTCTCAAATTTTAAATGCAACAAATGCATCGCATTAGGATGACTTTTCAGGCTTGCTGCAATGTTAAATGCAGTGATCGCCTTGCATTAAAGAAATATTGCAACACCCTGCGATGTGAAATGCAATAATAATCCTGCAAAACCTCTCAAATGTTAAATGCGACTAATGCATCATATTAGGATAACTTTGCAGGCTGCTGCATTGTTAAATGCAGCGCTGACCTTGCATTAAAGCAATATTGCAGCCCCCTGATATGTTAAATGCAATAAAATTAATTGCAATCATTTTGCAAAACCTCTCAAATGTTAAATGCAATTAATGCAACGCATTAAAATCTTTATTGGTGTACGGTTCCTCCTGACATCCACCCACCCACCCACCGATCGATCAATCAATCAATCAATCTTTGATTTATTCTTATTATTAATAATATAAATTATTATTACTATAGTATTATTATTGTATTTACTACCCCCGGCATCGCATTAGGATGACTTTTCAGGCTGCTGCAATGTTAAATGCAGTGATCGCCTTGCATTAAAGAAATATTGCAACACCCTGCGATGTGAAATGCAATAATAATCCTGCAAAACCTCTCAAATGTTAAACGTGACTAATGCATCGTATTAGGATAACTTTGCAGGCTACTGCAATGTTAAATGCAGTGATGGCCTTGCATTAAAGTCACCTAACTACCCCCAATGGATGTTTTCTGCATTAAATTAATTGCAATAATTTTGCAAAACCTCTCAAATGTTAAATGCAACAAATGCATCGCATTAGGATGACTTTTCAGGCTTGCTGCAATATTAAATGCAGTGATCGCCTTGCATTAAAGAAATATTGCAACACCCTGCGATGTGAAATGCAATAATAATCCTGCAAAACCTCTCAAATGTTAAATGTGACTAATGCATCGTATTAGGATAACTTTGCAGGCTGCTGCATTGTTAAATGCAGCGCTGGCCTTGCATTAAAGCAATATTGCAACCCCTGGGATGTTAAATGCAATAAAATTAATTGCAATCATTTTGCAAAACCTCTCAAATGTTAAATGCAATTAATGCAACGCATTAAAATCTTTATTGGTGTACGGTTCCTCCTGACATCCACCCACCCACCCACCGATCGATCAATCAATCAATCAATCTTTGATTTATTCTTATTATTAATAATATAAATTATTATTACTATAGTATTATTATTGTATTTACTACCCCCGGCATCGCATTAGGATGACTTTTCAGGCTGCTGCAATGTTAAATGCAGTGATCGCCTTGCATTAAAGAAATATTGCAACACCCTGCGATGTGAAATGCAATAATAATCCTGCAAAACCTCTCAAATGTTAAACGTGACTAATGCATCGTATTAGGATAACTTTGCAGGCTACTGCAATGTTAAATGCAGTGATGGCCTTGCATTAAAGTCACCTAGCTACCCCCAATGGATGTTTTCTGCATTAAATTAATTGCAATAATTTTGCAAAACCTCTCAAATGTTAAATGCAACAAATGCATCGCATTAGGATGACTTTTCAGGCTTGCTGCAATGTTAAATGCAGTGATCGCCTTGCATTAAAGAAATATTGCAACACCCTGCGATGTGAAATGCAATAATAATCCTGCAAAACCTCTCAAATGTTAAATGCGACTAATGCATCGTATTAGGATAACTTTGCAGGCTGCTGCATTGTTAAATGCAGCGCTGACCTTGCATTAAAGCAATATTGCAGCCCCCTGGGATGTTGAATGCAATAAAATTAATTGCAATCATTTTGCAAAACCTCTCAAATGTTAAATGCAATTAATGCAACGCATTAAAATCTTTATTGGTGTACGGTTCCTCCTGACATCCACCCACCCACCCACCGATCGATCAATCAATCAATCAATCTTTGATTTATTCTTATTATTAATAATATAAATTATTATTACTATAGTATTATTGTATTTACTACCCCCGGCATCGCATTAGGATGACTTTTCATGCTGCTGCAATGTTAAATGCAGTGATCGCCTTGCATTAAAGAAATATTGCAACACCCTGCGATGTGAAATGCAATAATAATCCTGCAAAACCTCTCAAATGTTAAACGTGACTAATGCTTCGTATTAGGATAACTTTGCAGGCTACTGCAATGTTAAATGCAGTGATGGCCTTGCATTAAAGTCACCTAGCTACCCCCAATGGATGTTTTCTGCATTAAATTAATTGCAATAATTTTGCAAAACCTCTCAAATGTTAAATGCAACAAATGCATCGCATTAGGATGACTTTTCAGGCTTGCTGCAATGTTAAATGCAGTGATCGCCTTGCATTAAAGAAATATTGCAACACCCTGCGATGTGAAATGCAATAATAATCCTGCAAAACCTCTCAAATGTTAAATGCGACTAATGCATCGTATTAGGATAACTTTGCAGGCTGCTGCATTGTTAAATGCAGCGCTGACCTTGCATTAAAGCAATATTGCAGCCCCCTGGGATGTTGAATGCAATAAAATTAATTGCAATCATTTTGCAAAACCTCTCAAATGTTAAATGCAATTAATGCAACGCATTAAAATCTTTATTGGTGTACGGTTCCTCCTGACATCCACCCACCAACCCACCGATCGATCAATCAATCAATCAATCTTTGATTTATTCTTATTATTAATAATATAAATTATTATTACTATAGTATTATTGTATTTACTACCCCCGGCATCGCATTAGGATGACTTTTCATGCTGCTGCAATGTTAAATGCAGTGATCGCCTTGCATTAAAGAAATATTGCAACACCCTGCGATGTGAAATGCAATAATAATCCTGCAAAACCTCTCAAATGTTAAACGTGACTAATGCTTCGTATTAGGATAACTTTGCAGGCTACTGCAATGTTAAATGCAGTGATGGCCTTGCATTAAAGTCACCTAGCTACCCCCAATGGATGTTTTCTGCATTAAATTAATTGCAATAATTTTGCAAAACCTCTCAAATGTTAAATGCAACAAATGCATCGCATTAGGATGACTTTTCAGGCTTGCTGCAATGTTAAATGCAGTGATCGCCTTGCATTAAAGAAATATTGCAACACCCTGCGATGTGAAATGCAATAATAATCCTGCAAAACCTCTCAAATGTTAAATGCGACTAATGCATCGTATTAGGATAACTTTGCAGGCTGCTGCATTGTTAAATGCAGCGCTGGCCTTGCATTAAAGCAATATTGCAACCCCTGGGATGTTAAATGCAATAAAATTAATTGCAATCATTTTGCAAAACCTCTCAAATGTTAAATGCAATTAATGCAACGCATTAAAATCTTTATTGGTGTACGGTTCCTCCTGACATCCACCCACCCACCCACCGATCGATCAATCAATCAATCAATCTTTGATTTATTCTTATTATTAATAATATAAATTATTATTACTATAGTATTATTGTATTTACTACCCCCGGCATCGCATTAGGATGACTTTTCATGCTGCTGCAATGTTAAATGCAGTGATCGCCTTGCATTAAAGAAATATTGCAACACCCTGCGATGTGAAATGCAATAATAATCCTGCAAAACCTCTCAAATGTTAAACGTGACTAATGCTTCGTATTAGGATAACTTTGCAGGCTACTGCAATGTTAAATGCAGTGATGGCCTTGCATTAAAGTCACCTAGCTACCCCCAATGGATGTTTTCTGCATTAAATTAATTGCAATAATTTTGCAAAACCTCTCAAATGTTAAATGCAACAAATGCATCGCATTAGGATGACTTTTCAGGCTTGCTGCAATGTTAAATGCAGTGATCGCCTTGCATTAAAGAAATATTGCAACACCCTGCGATGTGAAATGCAATAATAATCCTGCAAAACCTCTCAAATGTTAAATGCGACTAATGCATCGTATTAGGATAACTTTGCAGGCTGCTGCATTGTTAAATGCAGCGCTGGCCTTGCATTAAAGCAATATTGCAACCCCTGGGATGTTAAATGCAATAAAATTAATTGCAATCATTTTGCAAAACCTCTCAAATGTTAAATGCAATTAATGCAACGCATTAAAATCTTTATTGGTGTACGGTTCCTCCTGACATCCACCCACCCACCCACCGATCGATCAATCAATCAATCAATCTTTGATTTATTCTTATTATTAATAATATAAATTATTATTACTATAGTATTATTATTGTATTTACTACCCCCGGCATCGCATTAGGATGACTTTTCAGGCTGCTGCAATGTTAAATGCAGTGATCGCCTTGCATTAAAGAAATATTGCAACACCCTGCGATGTGAAATGCAATAATAATCCTGCAAAACCTCTCAAATGTTAAACGTGACTAATGCTTCGTATTAGGATAACTTTGCAGGCTACTGCAATGTTAAATGCAGTGATGGCCTTGCATTAAAGTCACCTAGCTACCCCCAATGGATGTTTTCTGCATTAAATTAATTGCAATAATTTTGCAAAACCTCTCAAATGTTAAATGCAACAAATGCATCGCATTAGGATGACTTTTCAGGCTTGCTGCAATGTTAAATGCAGTGATCGCCTTGCATTAAAGAAATATTGCAACACCCTGCGATGTGAAATGCAATAATAATCCTGCAAAACCTCTCAAATGTTAAATGCGACTAATGCATCGTATTAGGATAACTTTGCAGGCTGCTGCATTGTTAAATGCAGCGCTGGCCTTGCATTAAAGCAATATTGCAACCCCCTGGGATGTTAAATGCAATAAAATTAATTGCAATCATTTTGCAAAACCTCTCAAATGTTAAATGCAATTAATGCAATGCATTAAAATCTTTATTGGTGTACGGTTCCTCCTGACATCCACCCACCCACCCACTGATCGATCAATCAATCAATCAATCTTTGATTTATTCTTATTATTAATAATATAAATTATTATTACTATAGTATTATTATTGTATTTACTACCCCCGGCATCGCATTAGGATGACTTTTCAGGCTGCTGCAATGTTAAATGCAGTGATCGCCTTGCATTAAAGAAATATTGCAACACCCTGCGATGTGAAATGAAATAATAATCCTGCAAAACCTCTCAAATGTTAAACGTGACTAATGCATCGTATTAGGATAACTTTGCAGGCTACTGCAATGTTAAATGCAGTGATGGCCTTGCATTAAAGTCACCTAGCTACCCCCAATGGATGTTTTCTGCATTAAATTAATTGCAATAATTTTGCAAAACCTCTCAAATGTTAAATGCAACAAATGCATCGCATTAGGATGACTTTTCAGGCTTGCTGCAATGTTAAATGCAGTGATCGCCTTGCATTAAAGAAATATTGCAACACCCTGCGATGTGAAATGCAATAATAATCCTGCAAAACCTCTCAAATGTTAAATGCATCGTATTAGGATAACTTTGCAGGCTGCTGCATTGTTAAATGCAGCGCTGGCCTTGCATTAAAGCAATATTGCAACCCCCTGGGATGTTAAATGCAATAAAATTAATTGCAATCATTTTGCAAAACCTCTCAAATGTTAAATGCAATTAATGCAACGCATTAAAATCTTTATTGGTGTACGGTTCCTCCTGACATCCACCCACCCACCCACCGATCGATCAATCAATCAATCAATCTTTGAATTATTCTTATTATTAATAATATAAATTATTATTACTATAGTATTATTATTGTATTTACTACCCCCGGCATCGCATTAGGATGACTTTTCAGGCTGCTGCAATGTTAAATGCAGTGATCGCCTTGCATTAAAGAAATATTGCAACACCCTGCGATGTGAAATGCAATAATAATCCTGCAAAACCTCTCAAATGTTAAACGTGACTAATGCATCGTATTAGGATAACTTTGCAGGCTACTGCAATGTTAAATGCAGTGATGGCCTTGCATTAAAGTCACCTAGCTACCCCCAATGGATGTTTTCTGCATTAAATTAATTGCAATAATTTTGCAAAACCTCTCAAATGTTAAATGCAACAAATGCATCGCATTAGGATGACTTTTCAGGCTTGCTGCAATGTTAAATGCAGTGATCGCCTTGCATTAAAGAAATATTGCAACACCCTGCGATGTGAAATGCAATAATAATCCTGCAAAACCTCTCAAATGTTAAATGCGACTAATGCATCGTATTAGGATAACTTTGCAGGCTGCTGCATTGTTAAATGCAGCGCTGGCCTTGCATTAAAGCAATATTGCAACCCCCTGGGATGTTAAATGCAATAAAATTAATTGCAATCATTTTGCAAAACCTCTCAAATGTTAAATGCAATTAATGCAACGCATTAAAATCTTTATTGGTGTACGGTTCCTCCTGACATCCACCCACCCACCCACTGATCGATCAATCAATCAATCAATCTTTGATTTATTCTTATTATTAATAATATAAATTATTATTACTATAGTATTATTATTGTATTTACTACCCCCGGCATCGCATTAGGATGACTTTTCAGGCTGCTGCAATGTTAAATGCAGTGATCGCCTTGCATTAAAGAAATATTGCAACACCCTGCGATGTGAAATGCAATAATAATCCTGCAAAACCTCTCAAATGTTAAACGTGACTAATGCATCGTATTAGGATAACTTTGCAGGCTACTGCAATGTTAAATGCAGTGATGGCCTTGCATTAAAGTCACCTAGCTACCCCCAATGGATGTTTTCTGCATTAAATTAATTGCAATAATTTTGCAAAACCTCTCAAATGTTAAATGCAACAAATGCATCGCATTAGGATGACTTTTCAGGCTTGCTGCAATGTTAAATGCAGTGATCGCCTTGCATTAAAGAAATATTGCAACACCCTGCGATGTGAAATGCAATAATAATCCTGCAAAACCTCTCAAATGTTAAACGTGACTAATGCTTCGTATTAGGATAACTTTGCAGGCTACTGCAATGTTAAATGCAGCGCTGGCCTTGCATTAAAACAATATTGCAACCCCCTGGGATGTTAAATGCAATAAAATTAATTGCAATCATTTTGCAAAACCTCTCAAATGTTAAATGCAATTAATGCAACGCATTAAAATCTTTATTGGTGTACGGTTCCTCCTGACATCCACCCACCCACCCACCGATCGATCAATCAATCAATCAATCAATCTTTGATTTATTCTTATTATTAATAATATAAATTATTATTACTATAGTATTATTATTGTATTTACTACCCCCGGCATCGCATTAGGATGACTTTTCAGGCTGCTGCAATGTTAAATGCAGTGATCGCCTTGCATTAAAGAAATATTGCAACACCCTGCGATGTGAAATGAAATAATAATCCTGCAAAACCTCTCAAATGTTAAACGTGACTAATGCATCGTATTAGGATAACTTTGCAGGCTACTGCAATGTTAAATGCAGTGATGGCCTTGCATTAAAGTCACCTAGCTACCCCCAATGGATGTTTTCTGCATTAAATTAATTGCAATAATTTTGCAAAACCTCTAAAATTTTAAATGCAACAAATGCATCGCATTAGGATGACTTTTCAGGCTTGCTGCAATGTTAAATGCAGTGATCGCCTTGCATTAAAGAAATATTGCAACACCCTGCGATGTGAAATGCAATAATAATCCTGCAAAACCTCTCAATTGTTAAATGCGACTAATGCATCATATTAGGATAACTTTGCAGGCTGCTGCATTGTTAAATGCAGCGCTGACCTTGCATTAAAGCAATATTGCAGCCCCCTGGGATGTTAAATGCAATAAAATTAATTGCAATCATTTTGCAAAACCTCTCAAATGTTAAATGCAATTAATGCAACGCATTAAAATCTTTATTGGTGTACTGTTCCTCCTGACATCCACCCACCCACCCACCGATCGATCAATCAATCAATCAATCTTTGATTTATTCTTATTATTAATAATATAAATTATTATTACTATAGTATTATTGTATTTACTACCCCCGGCATCGCATTAGGATGACTTTTCATGCTGCTGCAATGTTAAATGCAGTGATCGCCTTGCATTAAAGAAATATTGCAACACCCTGCGATGTGAAATGCAATAATAATCCTGCAAAACCTCTCAAATGTTAAACGTGACTAATGCTTCGTATTAGGATAACTTTGCAGGCTACTGCAATGTTAAATGCAGTGATGGCCTTGCATTAAAGTCACCTAGCTACCCCCAATGGATGTTTTCTGCATTAAATTAATTGCAATAATTTTGCAAAACCTCTCAAATGTTAAATGCAACAAATGCATCGCATTAGGATGACTTTTCAGGCTTGCTGCAATGTTAAATGCAGTGATCGCCTTGCATTAAAGAAATATTGCAACACCCTGCGATGTGAAATGCAATAATAATCCTGCAAAACCTCTCAAATGTTAAATGCGACTAATGCATCGTATTAGGATAACTTTGCAGGCTGCTGCATTGTTAAATGCAGCGCTGGCCTTGCATTAAAGCAATATTGCAACCCCTGGGATGTTAAATGCAATAAAATTAATTGCAATCATTTTGCAAAACCTCTCAAATGTTAAATGCAATTAATGCAACGCATTAAAATCTTTATTGGTGTACGGTTCCTCCTGACATCCACCCACCCACCGATCGATCAATCAATCAATCAATCTTTGATTTATTCTTATTATTAATAATATAAATTATTATTACTATAGTATTATTATTGTATTTACTACCCCCGGCATCGCATTAGGATGACTTTTCAGGCTGCTGCAATGTTAAATGCAGTGATCGCCTTGCATTAAAGAAATATTGCAACACCCTGCGATGTGAAATGCAATAATAATCCTGCAAAACCTCTCAAATGTTAAACGTGACTAATGCTTCGTATTAGGATAACTTTGCAGGCTACTGCAATGTTAAATGCAGTGATGGCCTTGCATTAAAGTCACCTAGCTACCCCCAATGGATGTTTTCTGCATTAAATTAATTGCAATAATTTTGCAAAACCTCTCAAATGTTAAATGCAACAAATGCATCGCATTAGGATGACTTTTCAGGCTTGCTGCAATGTTAAATGCAGTGATCGCCTTGCATTAAAGAAATATTGCAACACCCTGCGATGTGAAATGCAATAATAATCCTGCAAAACCTCTCAAATGTTAAATGCGACTAATGCATCGTATTAGGATAACTTTGCAGGCTGCTGCATTGTTAAATGCAGCGCTGGCCTTGCATTAAAGCAATATTGCAACCCCCTGGGATGTTAAATGCAATAAAATTAATTGCAATCATTTTGCAAAACCTCTCAAATGTTAAATGCAATTAATGAAACGCATTAAAATCTTTATTGGCATACGGTTCCTCCTGACATCCACCCACCCACCCACCGATCGATCAATCAATCAATCAATCAATCTTTGATTTATTCTTATTATTAATAATATAAATTATTATTACTATAGTATTATTATTGTATTTACTACCCCCGGCATCGCATTAGGATGACTTTTCAGGCTGCTGCAATGTTAAATGCAGTGATCGCCTTGCATTAAAGAAATATTGCAACACCCTGCGATGTGAAATGAAATAATAATCCTGCAAAACCTCTCAAATGTTAAACGTGACTAATGCATCGTATTAGGATAACTTTGCAGGCTACTGCAATGTTAAATGCAGTGATGGCCTTGCATTAAAGTCACCTAGCTACCCCCAATGGATGTTTTCTGCATTAAATTAATTGCAATAATTTTGCAAAACCTCTCAAATTTTAAATGCAACAAATGCATCGCATTAGGATGACTTTTCAGGCTTGCTGCAATGTTAAATGCAGTGATCGCCTTGCATTAAAGAAATATTGCAACACCCTGCGATGTGAAATGCAATAATAATCCTGCAAAACCTCTCAAATGTTAAATGCGACTAATGCATCATATTAGGATAACTTTGCAGGCTGCTGCATTGTTAAATGCAGCGCTGACCTTGCATTAAAGCAATATTGCAGCCCCCTGATATGTTAAATGCAATAAAAGTAATTGCAATCATTTTGGAAAACCTCTCAAATGTTAAATGCAATTAATGCAACGCATTAAAATCTTTATTGGTGTACGGTTCCTCCTGACATCCACCCACCCACCCACTGATCGATCAATCAATCAATCAATCTTTGATTTATTCTTATTATTAATAATATAAATTATTATTACTATAGTATTATTATTGTATTTACTACCCCCGGCATCGCATTAGGATGACTTTTCAGGCTGCTGCAATGTTAAATGCAGTGATCGCCTTGCATTAAAGAAATATTGCAACACCCTGCGATGTGAAATGCAATAATAATCCTGCAAAACCTCTCAAATGTTAAACGTGACTAATGCATCGTATTAGGATAACTTTGCAGGCTACTGCAATGTTAAATGCAGTGATGGCCTTGCATTCAAGTCACCTAACTACCCCCAATGGATGTTTTCTGCATTAAATTAATTGCAATAATTTTGCAAAACCTCTCAAATGTTAAATGCAACAAATGCATCGCATTAGGATGACTTTTCAGGCTTGCTGCAATGTTAAATGCAGTGATCGCCTTGCATTAAAGAAATATTGCAACACCCTGCGATGTGAAATGCAATAATAATCCTGCAAAACCTCTCAAATGTTAAACGTGACTAATGCTTCGTATTAGGATAACTTTGCAGGCTACTGCAATGTTAAATGCAGCGCTGGCCTTGCATTAAAGCAATATTGCAACCCCCTGGGATGTTAAATGCAATAAAATTAATTGCAATCATTTTGCAAAACCTCTCAAATGTTAAATGCAATTAATGAAACGCATTAAAATCTTTATTGGTGTACGGTTCCTCCTGACATCCACCCACCCACCCACCGATCGATCAATCAATCAATCAATCTTTGATTTATTCTTATTATTAATAATATAAATTATTATTACTATAGTATTATTATTGTATTTACTACCCCCGGCATCGCATTAGGATGACTTTTCAGGCTGCTGCAATGTTAAATGCAGTGATCGCCTTGCATTAAAGAAATATTGCAACACCCTGCGATGTGAAATGAAATAATAATCCTGCAAAACCTCTCAAATGTTAAACGTGACTAATGCATCGTATTAGGATAACTTTGCAGGCTACTGCAATGTTAAATGCAGTGATGGCCTTGCATTAAAGTCACCTAGCTACCCCCAATGGATGTTTTCTGCATTAAATTAATTGCAATAATTTTGCAAAACCTCTCAAATTTTAAATGCAACAAATGCATCGCATTAGGATGACTTTTCAGGCTTGCTGCAATGTTAAATGCAGTGATCGCCTTGCATTAAAGAAATATTGCAACACCCTGCGATGTGAAATGCAATAATAATCCTGCAAAACCTCTCAAATGTTAAATGCGACTAATGCATCATATTAGGATAACTTTGCAGGCTGCTGCATTGTTAAATGCAGCGCTGACCTTGCATTAAAGCAATATTGCAGCCCCCTGATATGTTAAATGCAATAAAAGTAATTGCAATCATTTTGGAAAACCTCTCAAATGTTAAATGCAATTAATGCAACGCATTAAAATCTTTATTGGTGTACGGTTCCTCCTGACATCCACCCACCCACCCACTGATCGATCAATCAATCAATCAATCTTTGATTTATTCTTATTATTAATAATATAAATTATTATTACTATAGTATTATTATTGTATTTACTACCCCCGGCATCGCATTAGGATGACTTTTCAGGCTGCTGCAATGTTAAATGCAGTGATCGCCTTGCATTAAAGAAATATTGCAACACCCTGCGATGTGAAATGCAATAATAATCCTGCAAAACCTCTCAAATGTTAAACGTGACTAATGCATCGTATTAGGATAACTTTGCAGGCTACTGCAATGTTAAATGCAGTGATGGCCTTGCATTAAAGTCACCTAACTACCCCCAATGGATGTTTTCTGCATTAAATTAATTGCAATAATTTTGCAAAACCTCTCAAATGTTAAATGCAACAAATGCATCGCATTAGGATGACTTTTCAGGCTTGCTGCAATGTTAAATGCAGTGATCGCCTTGCATTAAAGAAATATTGCAACACCCTGCGATGTGAAATGCAATAATAATCCTGCAAAACCTCTCAAATGTTAAACGTGACTAATGCTTCGTATTAGGATAACTTTGCAGGCTACTGCAATGTTAAATGCAGCGCTGGCCTTGCATTAAAGCAATATTGCAACCCCCTGGGATGTTAAATGCAATAAAATTAATTGCAATCATTTTGCAAAACCTCTCAAATGTTAAATGCAATTAATGAAACGCATTAAAATCTTTATTGGCGTACGGTTCCTCCTGACATCCACCCACCCACCCACCGATCGATCAATCAATCAATCAATCTTTGATTTATTCTTATTATTAATAATATAAATTATTATTACTATAGTATTATTATTGTATTTACTACCCCCGGCATCGCATTAGGATGACTTTTCAGGCTGCTGCAATGTTAAATGCAGTGATCGCCTTGCATTAAAGAAATATTGCAACACCCTGCGATGTGAAATGAAATAATAATCCTGCAAAACCTCTCAAATGTTAAACGTGACTAATGCATCGTATTAGGATAACTTTGCAGGCTACTGCAATGTTAAATGCAGTGATGGCCTTGCATTAAAGTCACCTAGCTACCCCCAATGGATGTTTTCTGCATTAAATTAATTGCAATAATTTTGCAAAACCTCTCAAATTTTAAATGCAACAAATGCATCGCATTAGGATGACTTTTCAGGCTTGCTGCAATGTTAAATGCAGTGATCGCCTTGCATTAAAGAAATATTGCAACACCCTGCGATGTGAAATGCAATAATAATCCTGCAAAACCTCTCAAATGTTAAATGCGACTAATGCATCATATTAGGATAACTTTGCAGGCTGCTGCATTGTTAAATGCAGCGCTGACCTTGCATTAAAGCAATATTGCAACCCCTGGGATGTTAAATGCAATAAAATTAATTGCAATCATTTTGCAAAACCTCTCAAATGTTAAATGCAATTAATGCAACGCATTAAAATCTTTATTGGTGTACGGTTCCTCCTGACATCCACCCACCCACCCACCGATCGATCAATCAATCAATCAATCTTTGATTTATTCTTATTATTAATAATATAAATTATTATTACTATAGTATTATTATTGTATTTACTACCCCCGGCATCGCATTAGGATGACTTTTCAGGCTGCTGCAATGTTAAATGCAGTGATCGCCTTGCATTAAAGAAATATTGCAACACCCTGCGATGTGAAATGCAATAATAATCCTGCAAAACCTCTCAAATGTTAAACGTGACTAATGCATCGTATTAGGATAACTTTGCAGGCTACTGCAATGTTAAATGCAGTGATGGCCTTGCATTAAAGTCACCTAGCTACCCCCAATGGATGTTTTCTGCATTAAATTAATTGCAATAATTTTGCAAAACCTCTCAAATGTTAAATGCAACAAATGCATCGCATTAGGATGACTTTTCAGGCTTGCTGCAATGTTAAATGCAGTGATCGCCTTGCATTAAAGAAATATTGCAACACCCTGCGATGTGAAATGCAATAATAATCCTGCAAAACCTCTCAAATGTTAAATGCGACTAATGCATCGTATTAGGATAACTTTGCAGGCTGCTGCATTGTTAAATGCAGCGCTGACCTTGCATTAAAGCAATATTGCAGCCCCCTGGGATGTTGAATGCAATAAAATTAATTGCAATCATTTTGCAAAACCTCTCAAATGTTAAATGCAATTAATGCAACGCATTAAAATCTTTATTGGTGTACAGTTCCTCCTGACATCCACCCACCCACCCACCGATCGATCAATCAATCAATCAATCAATCTTTGATTTATTCTTATTATTAATAATATAAATTATTATTACTATAGTATTATTGTATTTACTACCCCCGGCATCGCATTAGGATGACTTTTCATGCTGCTGCAATGTTAAATGCAGTGATCGCCTTGCATTAAAGAAATATTGCAAAACCCTGCGATATGAAATGCAATAATAATCCTGCAAAACCTCTCAAATGTTAAACGTGACTAATGCTTCGTATTAGGATAACTTTGCAGGCTACTGCAATGTTAAATGCAGTGATGGCCTTGCATTAAAGTCACCTAGCTACCCCCAATGGATGTTTTCTGCATTAAATTAATTGCAATAATTTTGCAAAACCTCTCAAATGTTAAATGCAACAAATGCATCGCATTAGGATGACTTTTCAGGCTTGCTGCAATGTTAAATGCAGTGATCGCCTTGCATTAAAGAAATATTGCAACACCCTGCGATGTGAAATGCAATAATAATCCTGCAAAACCTCTCAAATGTTAAATGCGACTAATGCATCGTATTAGGATAACTTTGCAGGCTGCTGCATTGTTAAATGCAGCGCTGGCCTTGCATTAAAGCAATATTGCAACCCCTGGGATGTTAAATGCAATAAAATTAATTGCAATCATTTTGCAAAACCTCTCAAATGTTAAATGCAATTAATGCAACGCATTAAAATCTTTATTGGTGTACGGTTCCTCCTGACATCCACCCACCCACCCACCGATCGATCAATCAATCAATCAATCTTTGATTTATTCTTATTATTAATAATATAAATTATTATTACTATAGTATTATTATTGTATTTACTACCCCCGGCATCGCATTAGGATGACTTTTCAGGCTGCTGCAATGTTAAATGCAGTGATCGCCTTGCATTAAAGAAATATTGCAACACCCTGCGATGTGAAATGCAATAATAATCCTGCAAAACCTCTCAAATGTTAAACGTGACTAATGCTTCGTATTAGGATAACTTTGCAGGCTACTGCAATGTTAAATGCAGTGATGGCCTTGCATTAAAGTCACCTAGCTACCCCCAATGGATGTTTTCTGCATTAAATTAATTGCAATAATTTTGCAAAACCTCTCAAATGTTAAATGCAACAAATGCATCGCATTAGGATGACTTTTCAGGCTTGCTGCAATGTTAAATGCAGTGATCGCCTTGCATTAAAGAAATATTGCAACACCCTGCGATGTGAAATGCAATAATAATCCTGCAAAACCTCTCAAATGTTAAATGCGACTAATGCATCGTATTAGGATAACTTTGCAGGCTGCTGCATTGTTAAATGCAGCGCTGGCCTTGCATTAAAGCAATATTGCAACCCCCTGGGATGTTAAATGCAATAAAATTAATTGCAATCATTTTGCAAAACCTCTCAAATGTTAAATGCAATTAATGCAACGCATTAAAATCTTTATTGGTGTACGGTTCCTCCTGACATCCACCCACCCACCCACTGATCGATCAATCAATCAATCAATCTTTGATTTATTCTTATTATTAATAATATAAATTATTATTACTATAGTATTATTATTGTATTTACTACCCCCGGCATCGCATTAGGATGACTTTTCAGGCTGCTGCAATGTTAAATGCAGTGATCGCCTTGCATTAAAGAAATATTGCAACACCCTGCGATGTGAAATGCAATAATAATCCTGCAAAACCTCTCAAATGTTAAACGTGACTAATGCATCATATTAGGATAACTTTGCAGGCTACTGCAATGTTAAATGCAGTGATGGCCTTGCATTAAAGTCACCTAGCTACCCCCAATGGATGTTTTCTGCATTAAATTAATTGCAATAATTTTGCAAAACCTCTCAAATTTTAAATGCAACAAATGCATCGCATTAGGATGACTTTTCAGGCTTGCTGCAATGTTAAATGCAGTGATCGCCTTGCATTAAAGAAATATTGCAACACCCTGCGATGTGAAATGCAATAATAATCCTGCAAAACCTCTCAAATGTTAAACGTGACTAATGCTTCGTATTAGGATAACTTTGCAGGCTACTGCAATGTTAAATGCAGCGCTGGCCTTGCATTAAAGCAATATTGCAACCCCCTGGGATGTTAAATGCAATAAAATTAATTGCAATCATTTTGCAAAACCTCTCAAATGTTAAATGCAATTAATGAAACGCATTAAAATCTTTATTGGCGTACGGTTCCTCCTGACATCCACCCACCCACCCACCGATCGATCAATCAATCAATCAATCTTTGATTTATTCTTATTATTAATAATATAAATTATTATTACTATAGTATTATTATTGTATTTACTACCCCCGGCATCGCATTAGGATGACTTTTCAGGCTGCTGCAATGTTAAATGCAGTGATCGCCTTGCATTAAAGAAATATTGCAACACCCTGCGATGTGAAATGAAATAATAATCCTGCAAAACCTCTCAAATGTTAAACGTGACTAATGCATCGTATTAGGATAACTTTGCAGGCTACTGCAATGTTAAATGCAGTGATGGCCTTGCATTAAAGTCACCTAGCTACCCCCAATGGATGTTTTCTGCATTAAATTAATTGCAATAATTTTGCAAAACCTCTCAAATTTTAAATGCAACAAATGCATCGCATTAGGATGACTTTTCAGGCTTGCTGCAATGTTAAATGCAGTGATCGCCTTGCATTAAAGAAATATTGCAACACCCTGCGATGTGAAATGCAATAATAATCCTGCAAAACCTCTCAAATGTTAAATGCGACTAATGCATCATATTAGGATAACTTTGCAGGCTGCTGCATTGTTAAATGCAGCGCTGACCTTGCATTAAAGCAATACTGCAGCCCCCTGATATGTTAAATGCAATAAAATTAATTGCAATCATTTTGCAAAACCTCTCAAATGTTAAATGCAATTAATGCAACGCATTAAAATCTTTATTGGTGTACGGTTCCTCCTGACATCCACCCACCCACCCACCGATCGATCAATCAATCAATCAATCTTTGATTTATTCTTATTATTAATAATATAAATTATTATTACTATAGTATTATTATTGTATTTACTACCCCCGGCATCGCATTAGGATGACTTTTCAGGCTGCTGCAATGTTAAATGCAGTGATCGCCTTGCATTAAAGAAATATTGCAACACCCTGCGATGTGAAATGCAATAATAATCCTGCAAAACCTCTCAAATGTTAAACGTGACTAATGCATCGTATTAGGATAACTTTGCAGGCTACTGCAATGTTAAATGCAGTGATGGCCTTGCATTAAAGTCACCTAACTACCCCCAATGGATGTTTTCTGCATTAAATTAATTGCAATAATTTTGCAAAACCTCTCAAATGTTAAATGCAACAAATGCATCGCATTAGGATGACTTTTCAGGCTTGCTGCAATATTAAATGCAGTGATCGCCTTGCATTAAAGAAATATTGCAACACCCTGCGATGTGAAATGCAATAATAATCCTGCAAAACCTCTCAAATATTAAATGCGACTAATGCATCGTATTAGGATAACTTTGCAGGCTGCTGCATTGTTAAATGCAGCGCTGGCCTTGCATTAAAGCAATATTGCAACCCCTGGGATGTTAAATGCAATAAAATTAATTGCAATCATTTTGCAAAACCTCTCAAATGTTAAATGCAATTAATGCAACGCATTAAAATCTTTATTGGTGTACGGTTCCTCCTGACATCCACCCACCCACCCACCGATCGATCAATCAATCAATCAATCTTTGATTTATTCTTATTATTAATAATATAAATTATTATTACTATAGTATTATTATTGTATTTACTACCCCCGGCATCGCATTAGGATGACTTTTCAGGCTGCTGCAATGTTAAATGCAGTGATCGCCTTGCATTAAAGAAATATTGCAACACCCTGCGATGTGAAATGCAATAATAATCCTGCAAAACCTCTCAAATGTTAAACGTGACTAATGCATCGTATTAGGATAACTTTGCAGGCTACTGCAATGTTAAGTGTAGTGATGGCCTTGCATTAAAGTCACCTAGCTACCCCCAATGGATGTTTTCTGCATTAAATTAATTGCAATAATTTTGCAAAACCTCTCAAATGTTAAATGCAACAAATGCATCGCATTAGGATGACTTTTCAGGCTTGCTGCAATGTTAAATGCAGTGATCGCCTTGCATTAAAGAAATATTGCAACACCCTGCGATGTGAAATGCAATAATAATCCCGCAAAACCTCTCAAATGTTAAATGCGACTAATGCATCGTATTAGGATAACTTTGCAGGCTGCTGCATTGTTAAATGCAGCGCTGGCCTTGCATTAAAGCAATATTGCAACCCCCTGGGATGTTAAATGCAATAAAATTAATTGCAATCATTTTGCGAAACCTCTCAAATGTTAAATGCAATTAATGCAACGCATTAAAATCTTTATTGGTGTACGGTTCCTCCTGACATCCACCCACCCACCCACCGATCGATCAATCAATCAATCAATCTTTGATTTATTCTTATTATTAATAATATAAATTATTATTACTATAGTATTATTGTATTTACTACCCCCGGCATCGCATTAGGATGACTTTTCATGCTGCTGCAATGTTAAATGCAGTGATCGCCTTGCATTAAAGAAATATTGCAACACCCTGCGATGTGAAATGCAATAATAATCCTGCAAAACCTCTCAAATGTTAAACGTGACTAATGCTTCGTATTAGGATAACTTTGCAGGCTACTGCAATGTTAAATGCAGTGATGGCCTTGCATTAAAGTCACCTAGCTACCCCCAATGGATGTTTTCTGCATTAAATTAATTGCAATAATTTTGCAAAACCTCTCAAATGTTAAATGCAACAAATGCATCGCATTAGGATGACTTTTCAGGCTTGCTGCAATGTTAAATGCAGTGATCGCCTTGCATTAAAGAAATATTGCAACACCCTGCGATGTGAAATGCAATAATAATCCTGCAAAACCTCTCAAATGTTAAATGCGACTAATGCATCGTATTAGGATAACTTTGCAGGCTGCTGCATTGTTAAATGCAGCGCTGGCCTTGCATTAAAGCAATATTGCAACCCCCTGGGATGTTAAATGCAATAAAATTAATTGCAATCATTTTGCAAAACCTCTCAAATGTTAAATGCAATTAATGCAACGCATTAAAATCTTTATTGGTGTACGGTTCCTCCTGACATCCACCCACCCACCCACCGATCGATCAATCAATCAATCAATCTTTGATTTATTCTTATTATTAATAATATAAATTATTATTACTATAGTATTATTATTGTATTTACTACCCCCGGCATCGCATTAGGATGACTTTTCAGGCTGCAGCAATGTTAAATGCAGTGATCGCATTGCATTAAAGAAATATTGCAACACCCTGCGATGTGAAATGCAATAATAATCCTGCAAAACCTCTCAAATGTTAAACGTGACTAATGCATCATATTAGGATAACTTTGCAGGCTACTGCAATGTTAAATGCAGTGATGGCCTTGCATTAAAGTCACCTAGCTACCCCCAATGGATGTTTTCAGCATTAAATTAATTGCAATAATTTTGCAAAACCTCTCAAATGTTAAATGCAACAAATGCATCGCATTAGGATGACTTTCAGGCTTGCTGCAATGTTAAATGCAGTGATCGCCTTGCATTAAAGAAATATTGCAACACCCTGCGATGTGAAATGCAATAATAATCCTGCAAAACCTCTCAAATGTTAAACGTGACTAATGCTTCGTATTAGGATAACTTTGCAGGCTACTGCAATGTTAAATGCAGCGCTGGCCTTGCATTAAAGCAATATTGCAACCCCCTGGGATGTTAAATGCAATAAAATTAATTGCAATCATTTTGCAAAACCTCTCAAATGTTAAATGCAATTAATGAAACGCATTAAAATCTTTATTGGCGTACGGTTCCTCCTGACATCCACCCACCCACCCACCGATCGATCAATCAATCAATCAATCTTTGATTTATTCTTATTATTAATAATATAAATTATTATTACTATAGTATTATTATTGTATTTACTACCCCCGGCATCGCATTAGGATGACTTTTCAGGCTGCTGCAATGTTAAATGCAGTGATCGCCTTGCATTAAAGAAATATTGCAACACCCTGCGATGTGAAATGAAATAATAATCCTGCAAAACCTCTCAAATGTTAAACGTGACTAATGCATCGTATTAGGATAACTTTGCAGGCTACTGCAATGTTAAATGCAGTGATGGCCTTGCATTAAAGTCACCTAGCTACCCCCAATGGATGTTTTCTGCATTAAATTAATTGCAATAATTTTGCAAAACCTCTCAAATGTTAAATGCAACAAATGCATCGCATTAGGATGACTTTCAGGCTTGCTGCAATGTTAAATGCAGTGATCGCCTTGCATTAAAGAAATATTGCAACACCCTGCGATGTGAAATGCAATAATAATCCTGCAAAACCTCTCAAATGTTAAACGTGACTAATGCTTCGTATTAGGATAACTTTGCAGGCTACTGCAATGTTAAATGCAGCGCTGGCCTTGCATTAAAGCAATATTGCAACCCCCTGGGATGTTAAATGCAATAAAATTAATTGCAATCATTTTGCAAAACCTCTCAAATGTTAAATGCAATTAATGAAACGCATTAAAATCTTTATTGGCGTACGGTTCCTCCTGACATCCACCCACCCACCCACCGATCGATCAATCAATCAATCAATCTTTGATTTATTCTTATTATTAATAATATAAATTATTATTACTATAGTATTATTATTGTATTTACTACCCCCGGCATCGCATTAGGATGACTTTTCAGGCTGCTGCAATGTTAAATGCAGTGATCGCCTTGCATTAAAGAAATATTGCAACACCCTGCGATGTGAAATGAAATAATAATCCTGCAAAACCTCTCAAATGTTAAACGTGACTAATGCATCGTATTAGGATAACTTTGCAGGCTACTGCAATGTTAAATGCAGTGATGGCCTTGCATTAAAGTCACCTAGCTACCCCCAATGGATGTTTTCTGCATTAAATTAATTGCAATAATTTTGCAAAACCTCTCAAATTTTAAATGCAACAAATGCATCGCATTAGGATGACTTTTCAGGCTTGCTGCAATGTTAAATGCAGTGATCGCCTTGCATTAAAGAAATATTGCAACACCCTGCGATGTGAAATGCAATAATAATCCTGCAAAACCTCTCAAATGTTAAACGTGACTAATGCTTCGTATTAGGATAACTTTGCAGGCTACTGCAATGTTAAATGCAGCACTGGCCTTGCATTAAAGCAATATTGCAACCCCCTGGGATGTTAAATGCAATAAAATTAATTGCAATCATTTTGCAAAACCTCTCAAATGTTAAATGCAATTAATGAAACGCATTAAAATCTTTATTGGCGTACGGTTCCTCCTGACATCCACCCACCCACCCACCGATCGATCAATCAATCAATCAATCTTTGATTTATTCTTATTATTAATAATATAAATTATTATTACTATAGTATTATTATTGTATTTACTACCCCCGGCATCGCATTAGGATGACTTTTCAGGCTGCTGCAATGTTAAATGCAGTGATCGCCTTGCATTAAAGAAATATTGCAACACCCTGCGATGTGAAATGAAATAATAATCCTGCAAAACCTCTCAAATGTTAAACGTGACTAATGCATCGTATTAGGATAACTTTGCAGGCTACTGC
Source organism: Rhinoraja longicauda (assembly GCF_053455715.1). Classification (NCBI taxonomy): domain Eukaryota; kingdom Metazoa; phylum Chordata; class Chondrichthyes; order Rajiformes; family Arhynchobatidae; genus Rhinoraja; species Rhinoraja longicauda. The sequence goes on from NW_027601381.1 coordinate 81,537, forward strand.
AATGTTAAATGCAGTGATGGCCTTGCATTAAAGTCACCTAGCTACCCCCAATGGATGTTTTCTGCATTAAATTGATTGCAATAATTTTGCAAAACCTCTCAAATTTTAAATGCAACAAATGCATCGCATTAGGATGACTTTTCAGGCTTGCTGCAATGTTAAATGCAGTGATCGCCTTGCATTAAAGAAATATTGCAACACCCTGCGATGTGAAATGCAATAATAATCCTGCAAAACCTCTCAAATGTTAAATGCGACTAATGCATCATATTAGGATAACTTTGCAGGCTGCTGCATTGTTAAATGCAGCGCTGACCTTGCATTAAAGCAATATTGCAGCCCCCTGATATGTTAAATGCAATAAAATTAATTGCAATCATTTTGCAAAACCTCTCAAAAGTTAAATGCAATTAATGCAACGCATTAAAATCTTTATTGGTGTACGGTTCCTCCTGACATCCACCCACCCACCCACCGATCGATCAATCAATCAATCAATCTTTGATTTATTCTTATTATTAATAATATAAATTATTATTACTATAGTATTATTATTGTATTTACTACCCCCGGCATCGCATTAGGATGACTTTTCAGGCTGCTGCAATGTTAAATGCAGTGATCGCCTTGCATTAAAGAAATATTGCAACACCCTGCGATGTGAAATGCAATAATAATCCTGCAAAACCTCTCAAATGTTAAACGTGACTAATGCATCGTATTAGGATAACTTTGCAGGCTACTGCAATGTTAAATGCAGTGATGGCCTTGCATTAAAGTCACCTAACTACCCCCAATGGATGTTTTCTGCATTAAATTAATTGCAATAATTTTGCAAAACCTCTCAAATGTTAAATGCAACAAATGCATCGCATTAGGATGACTTTTCAGGCTTGCTGCAATATTAAATGCAGTGATCGCCTTGCATTAAAGAAATATTGCAACACCCTGCGATGTGAAATGCAATAATAATCCTGCAAAACCTCTCAAATGTTAAATGCGACTAATGCATCGTATTAGGATAACTTTGCAGGCTGCTGCATTGTTAAATGCAGCGCTGGCCTTGCATTAAAGCAATATTGCAACCCCTGGGATGTTAAATGCAATAAAATTAATTGCAATCATTTTGCAAAACCTCTCAAATGTTAAATGCAATTAATGCAACGCATTAAAATCTTTATTGGTGTACGGTTCCTCCTGACATCCACCCACCCACCCACCGATCGATCAATCAATCAATCAATCTTTGATTTATTCTTATTATTAATAATATAAATTATTATTACTATAGTATTATTATTGTATTTACTACCCCCGGCATCGCATTAGGATGACTTTTCAGGCTGCTGCAATGTTAAATGCAGTGATCGCCTTGCATTAAAGAAATATTGCAACACCCTGCGATGTGAAATGCAATAATAATCCTGCAAAACCTCTCAAATGTTAAACGTGACTAATGCATCGTAATAGGATAACTTTGCAGGCTACTGCAATGTTAAATGCAGTGATGGCCTTGCATTAAAGTCACCTAACTACCCCCAATGGATGTTTTCTGCATTAAATTAATTGCAATAATTTTGCAAAACCTCTCAAATGTTAAATGCAACAAATGCATCGCATTAGGATGACTTTTCAGGCTTGCTGCAATATTAAATGCAGTGATCGCCTTGCATTAAAGAAATATTGCAACACCCTGCAATGTGAAATGCAATAATAATCCTGCAAAACCTCTCAAATGTTAAATGCGACTAATGCATCGTATTAGGATAACTTTGCAGGCTGCTGCATTGTTAAATGCAGCGCTGGCCTTGCATTAAAGCAATATTGCAACCCCTGGGATGTTAAATGCAATAAAATTAATTGCAATCATTTTGCAAAACCTCTCAAATGTTAAATGCAATTAATGCAACGCATTAAAATCTTTATTGGTGTACGGTTCCTCCTGACATCCACCCACCCACCCACCGATCGATCAATCAATCAATCAATCTTTGATTTATTCTTATTATTAATAATATAAATTATTATTACTATAGTATTATTATTGTATTTACTACCCCCGGCATCGCATTAGGATGACTTTTCAGGCTGCTGCAATGTTAAATGCAGTGATCGCCTTGCATTAAAGAAATATTGCAACACCCTGCGATGTGAAATGCAATAATAATCCTGCAAAACCTCTCAAATGTTAAACGTGACTAATGCATCGTATTAGGATAACTTTGCAGGCTACTGCAATGTTAAATGCAGTGATGGCCTTGCATTAAAGTCACCTAACTACCCCCAATGGATGTTTTCTGCATTAAATTAATTGCAATAATTTTGCAAAACCTCTCAAATGTTAAATGCAACAAATGCATCGCATTAGGATGACTTTTCAGGCTTGCTGCAATATTAAATGCAGTGATCGCCTTGCATTAAAGAAATATTGCAACACCCTGCGATGTGAAATGCAATAATAATCCTGCAAAACCTCTCAAATGTTAAATGCGACTAATGCATCGTATTAGGATAACTTTGCAGGCTGCTGCATTGTTAAATGCAGCGCTGGCCTTGCATTAAAGCAATATTGCAACCCCTGGGATGTTAAATGCAATAAAATTAATTGCAATCATTTTGCAAAACCTCTCAAATGTTAAATGCAATTAATGCAACGCATTAAAATCTTTATTGGTGTACGGTTCCTCCTGACATCCACCCACCCACCCACCGATCGATCAATCAATCAATCAATCTTTGATTTATTCTTATTATTAATAATATAAATTATTATTACTATAGTATTATTATTGTATTTACTACCCCCGGCATCGCATTAGGATGACTTTTCAGGCTGCTGCAATGTTAAATGCAGTGATCGCCTTGCATTAAAGAAATATTGCAACACCCTGCGATGTGAAATGCAATAATAATCCTGCAAAACCTCTCAAATGTTAAACGTGACTAATGCATCGTAATAGGATAACTTTGCAGGCTACTGCAATGTTAAATGCAGTGATGGCCTTGCATTAAAGTCACCTAACTACCCCCAATGGATGTTTTCTGCATTAAATTAATTGCAATAATTTTGCAAAACCTCTCAAATGTTAAATGCAACAAATGCATCGCATTAGGATGACTTTTCAGGCTTGCTGCAATATTAAATGCAGTGATCGCCTTGCATTAAAGAAATATTGCAACACCCTGCAATGTGAAATGCAATAATAATCCTGCAAAACCTCTCAAATGTTAAATGCGACTAATGCATCGTATTAGGATAACTTTGCAGGCTGCTGCATTGTTAAATGCAGCGCTGGCCTTGCATTAAAGCAATATTGCAACCCCTGGGATGTTAAATGCAATAAAATTAATTGCAATCATTTTGCAAAACCTCTCAAATGTTAAATGCAATTAATGCAACGCATTAAAATCTTTATTGGTGTACGGTTCCTCCTGACATCCACCCACCCACCCACCGATCGATCAATCAATCAATCAATCTTTGATTTATTCTTATTATTAATAATATAAATTATTATTACTATAGTATTATTATTGTATTTACTACCCCCGGCATCGCATTAGGATGACTTTTCAGGCTGCTGCAATGTTAAATGCAGTGATCGCCTTGCATTAAAGAAATATTGCAACACCCTGCGATGTGAAATGCAATAATAATCCTGCAAAACCTCTCAAATGTTAAACGTGACTAATGCATCGTAATAGGATAACTTTGCAGGCTACTGCAATGTTAAATGCAGTGATGGCCTTGCATTAAAGTCACCTAGCTACCCCCAATGGATGTTTTCTGCATTAAATTAATTGCAATAATTTTGCAAAACCTCTCAAATGTTAAATGCAACAAATGCATCGCATTAGGATGACTTTTCAGGCTTGCTGCAATGTTAAATGCAGTGATCGCCTTGCATTAAAGAAATATTGCAACACCCTGCGATGTGAAATGCAATAATAATCCTGCAAAACCTCTCAAATGTTAATTGCGACTAATGCATCGTATTAGGATAACTTTGCAGGCTGCTGCATTGTTAAATGCAGCGCTGACCTTGCATTAAAGCAATATTGCAGCCCCTGGGATGTTAAATGCAATAAAATTAATTGCAATCATTTTGCAAAACCTCTCAAATGTTAAATGCAATTAATGCAACGCATTAAAATCTTTATTGGTGTACGGTTCCTCCTGACATCCACCCACCCACCCACCGATCGATCAATCAATCAATCAATCTTTGATTTATTCTTATTATTAATAATATAAATTATTATTACTATAGTATTATTATTGTATTTACTACCCCCGGCATCGCATTAGGATGACTTTTCAGGCTGCTGCAATGTTAAATGCAGTGATCGCCTTGCATTAAAGAAATATTGCAACACCCTGCGATGTGAAATGCAATAATAATCCTGCAAAACCTCTCAAATGTTAAACGTGACTAATGCATCATATTAGGATAACTTTGCAGGCTACTGCAATGTTAAATGCAGTGATGGCCTTGCATTAAAGTCACCTAGCTACCCCCAATGGATGTTTTCTGCATTAAATTAATTGCAATAATTTTGCAAAACCTCTCAAATGTTAAAAGCAACAAATGCATCGCATTAGGATGACTTTTCAGGCTTGCTGCAATATTAAATGCAGTGATCGCCTTGCATTAAAGAAATATTGCAACACCCTGCGATGTGAAATGCAATAATAATCCTGCAAAACCTCTCAAATGTTAAATGCGACTAATGCATCGTATTAGGATAACTTTGCAGGCTGCTGCATTGTTAAATGCAGCGCTGACCTTGCATTAAAGCAATATTGCAGCCCCCTGGGATGTTAAATGCAATAAAATTAATTGCAATCATTTTGCAAAACCTCTCAAATGTTAAATGCAATTAATGCAACGCATTAAAATCTTTATTGGTGTACGGTTCCTCCTGACATCCACCCACCCACCACCGATCGATCAATCAATCAATCAATCTTTGATTTATTCTTATTATTAATAATATAAATTATTATTACTATAGTATTATTATTGTATTTACTACCCCCGGCATCGCATTAGGATGACTTTTCAGGCTGCTGCAATGTTAAATGCAGTGATCGCCTTGCATTAAAGGAATATTGCAACACCCTGCGATGTGAAATGCAATAATAATCCTGCAAAACCTCTCAAATGTTAAACGTGACTAATGCATCGTATTAGGATAACTTTGCAGGCTACTGCAATGTTAAATGTAGTGATGGCCTTGCATTAAAGTCACCTAGCTACCCCCAATGGATGTTTTCTGCATTAAATTAATTGCAATAATTTTGCAAAACCTCTCAAATGTTAAATGCAACAAATGCATCGCATTAGGATGACTTTTCAGGCTTGCTGCAATGTTAAATGCAGTGATCGCCTTGCATTAAAGAAATATTGCAACACCCTGCGATGTGAAATGCAATAATAATCCCGCAAAACCTCTCAAATGTTAAATGCGACTAATGCATCGTATTAGGATAACTTTGCAGGCTGCTGCATTGTTACATGCAGCGCTGGCCTTGCATTAAAGCAATATTGCAACCCCCTGGGATGTTAAATGCAATAAAATTAATTGCAATCATTTTGCGAAACCTCTCAAATGTTAAATGCAATTAATGCAATGCATTAAAATCTTTATTGGTGTAGGGTTCCTCCTGACATCCACCCACCCACCCACCGATCGATCAATCAATCAATCAATCAATCAATCTTTGATTTATTCTTATTATTAATAATATAAATTATTATTACTATAGTATTATTATTGTATTTACTACCCCCGGCATCGCATTAGGATGACTTTTCAGGCTGCTGCAATGTTAAATGCAGTGATCGCCTTGCATTAAAGAAATATTGCAACACCCTGCGATGTGAAATGCAATAATAATCCTGCAAAACCTCTCAAATGTTAAACGTGACTAATGCATCGTATTAGGATAACTTTGCAGGCTACTGCAATGTTAAATGCAGTGATGGCCTTGCATTAAAGTCACCTAGCTACCCCCAATGGATGTTTTCTGCATTAAATTAATTGCAATAACTTTGCAAAACCTCTCAAATGTTAAATGCAACAAATGCATCGCATTAGGATGACTTTTCAGGCTTGCTGCAATGTTAAATGCAGTGATCGCCTTGCATTAAAGAAATATTGCAACACCCTGCGATGTGAAATGCAATAATAATCCTGCAAAACCTCTCAAATGTTAAATGCGACTAATGCATCGTATTAGGATAACTTTGCAGGCTGCTGCATTGTTAAATGCAGCGCTGACCTTGCATTAAAGCAATATTGCAGCCCCCTGGGATGTTAAATGCAATAAAATTAATTGCAATCATTTTGCAAAACCTCTCAAATGTTAAATGCAATTAATGCAACGCATTAAAATCTTTATTGGTGTACGGTTCCTCCTGACATCCACCCACCCACCCACCGATCGATCAATCAATCAATCAATCTTTGATTTATTCTTATTATTAATAATATAAATTATTATTACTATAGTATTATTATTGTATTTACTACCCCCGGCATCGCATTAGGATGACTTTTCAGGCTGCTGCAATGTTAAATGCAGTGATCGCCTTGCATTAAAGGAATATTGCAACACCCTGCGATGTGAAATGCAATAATAATCCTGCAAAACCTCTCAAATGTTAAACGTGACTAATGCATCGTATTAGGATAACTTTGCAGGCTACTGCAATGTTAAATGTAGTGATGGCCTTGCATTAAAGTCACCTAGCTACCCCCAATGGATGTTTTCTGCATTAAATTAATTGCAATAATTTTGCAAAACCTCTCAAATGTTAAATGCAACAAATGCATCGCATTAGGATGACTTTTCAGGCTTGCTGCAATGTTAAATGCAGTGATCGCCTTGCATTAAAGAAATATTGCAACACCCTGCGATGTGAAATGCAATAATAATCCCGCAAAACCTCTCAAATGTTAAATGCGACTAATGCATCGTATTAGGATAACTTTGCAGGCTGCTGCATTGTTACATGCAGCGCTGGCCTTGCATTAAAGCAATATTGCAACCCCCTGGGATGTTAAATGCAATAAAATTAATTGCAATCATTTTGCGAAACCTCTCAAATGTTAAATGCAATTAATGCAATGCATTAAAATCTTTATTGGTGTAGGGTTCCTCCTGACATCCACCCACCCACCCACCGATCGATCAATCAATCAATCAATCAATCAATCTTTGATTTATTCTTATTATTAATAATATAAATTATTATTACTATAGTATTATTATTGTATTTACTACCCCCGGCATCGCATTAGGATGACTTTTCAGGCTGCTGCAATGTTAAATGCAGTGATCGCCTTGCATTAAAGAAATATTGCAACACCCTGCGATGTGAAATGCAATAATAATCCTGCAAAACCTCTCAAATGTTAAACGTGACTAATGCATCGTATTAGGATAACTTTGCAGGCTACTGCAATGTTAAATGCAGTGATGGCCTTGCATTAAAGTCACCTAGCTACCCCCAATGGATGTTTTCTGCATTAAATTAATTGCAATAACTTTGCAAAACCTCTCAAATGTTAAATGCAACAAATGCATCGCATTAGGATGACTTTTCAGGCTTGCTGCAATGTTAAATGCAGTGATCGCCTTGCATTAAAGAAATATTGCAACACCCTGCGATGTGAAATGCAATAATAATCCTGCAAAACCTCTCAAATGTTAAATGCGACTAATGCATCGTATTAGGATAACTTTGCAGGCTGCTGCATTGTTAAATGCAGCGCTGACCTTGCATTAAAGCAATATTGCAGCCCCCTGGGATGTTAAATGCAATAAAATTAATTGCAATCATTTTGCAAAACCTCTCAAATGTTAAATGCAATTAATGCAACGCATTAAAATCTTTATTGGTGTACGGTTCCTCCTGACATCCACCCACCCACCCACCGATCGATCAATCAATCAATCAATCTTTGATTTATTCTTATTATTAATAATATAAATTATTATTACTATAGTATTATTATTGTATTTACTACCCCCGGCATCGCATTAGGATGACTTTTCAGGCTGCTGCAATGTTAAATGCAGTGATCGCCTTGCATTAAAGGAATATTGCAACACCCTGCGATGTGAAATGCAATAATAATCCTGCAAAACCTCTCAAATGTTAAACGTGACTAATGCATCGTATTAGGATAACTTTGCAGGCTACTGCAATGTTAAATGTAGTGATGGCCTTGCATTAAAGTCACCTAGCTACCCCCAATGGATGTTTTCTGCATTAAATTAATTGCAATAATTTTGCAAAACCTCTCAAATGTTAAATGCAACAAATGCATCGCATTAGGATGACTTTTCAGGCTTGCTGCAATGTTAAATGCAGTGATCGCCTTGCATTAAAGAAATATTGCAACACCCTGCGATGTGAAATGCAATAATAATCCCGCAAAACCTCTCAAATGTTAAATGCGACTAATGCATCGTATTAGGATAACTTTGCAGGCTGCTGCATTGTTACATGCAGCGCTGGCCTTGCATTAAAGCAATATTGCAACCCCCTGGGATGTTAAATGCAATAAAATTAATTGCAATCATTTTGCGAAACCTCTCAAATGTTAAATGCAATTAATGCAATGCATTAAAATCTTTATTGGTGTAGGGTTCCTCCTGACATCCACCCACCCACCCACCGATCGATCAATCAATCAATCAATCAATCAATCTTTGATTTATTCTTATTATTAATAATATAAATTATTATTACTATAGTATTATTATTGTATTTACTACCCCCGGCATCGCATTAGGATGACTTTTCAGGCTGCTGCAATGTTAAATGCAGTGATCGCCTTGCATTAAAGAAATATTGCAACACCCTGCGATGTGAAATGCAATAATAATCCTGCAAAACCTCTCAAATGTTAAACGTGACTAATGCATCGTATTAGGATAACTTTGCAGGCTACTGCAATGTTAAATGCAGTGATGGCCTTGCATTAAAGTCACCTAGCTACCCCCAATGGATGTTTTCTGCATTAAATTAATTGCAATAACTTTGCAAAACCTCTCAAATGTTAAATGCAACAAATGCATCGCATTAGGATGACTTTTCAGGCTTGCTGCAATGTTAAATGCAGTGATCGCCTTGCATTAAAGAAATATTGCAACACCCTGCGATGTGAAATGCAATAATAATCCTGCAAAACCTCTCAAATGTTAAATGCGACTAATGCATCGTATTAGGATAACTTTGCAGGCTGCTGCATTGTTAAATGCAGCGCTGGCCTTGCATTAAAGCAATATTGCAACCCCCTGGGATGTTAAATGCAATAAAATTAATTGCAATCATTTTACAAACCCTCTCAAATGTTAAATGCAATTAATGCAACGCATTAAAATCTTTATTGGTGTACGGTTCCTCCTGACATCCACCCACCCACCCACCGATCGATCAATCAATCAATCAATCTTTGATTTATTCTTATTATTAATAATATAAATTATTATTACTATAGTATTATTATTGTATTTACTACCCCCGGCATCGCATTAGGATGACTTTTCAGGCTGCTGCAATGTTAAATGCAGTGATCGCCTTGCATTAAAGAAATATTGCAACACCCTGCGATGTGAAATGCAATAATAATCCTGCAAAACCTCTCAAATGTTAAACGTGACTAATGCATCGTAATAGGATAACTTTGCAGGCTACTGCAATGTTAAATGCAGTGATGGCCTTGCATTAAAGTCACCTAACTACCCCCAATGGATGTTTTCTGCATTAAATTAATTGCAATAATTTTGCAAAACCTCTCAAATGTTAAATGCAACAAATGCATCGCATTAGGATGACTTTTCAGGCTTGCTGCAATATTAAATGCAGTGATCGCCTTGCATTAAAGAAATATTGCAACACCCTGCGATGTGAAATGCAATAATAATCCTGCAAAACCTCTCAAATGTTAAATGCGACTAATGCATCGTATTAGGATAACTTTGCAGGCTGCTGCATTGTTAAATGCAGCGCTGGCCTTGCATTAAAGCAATATTGCAACCCCTGGGATGTTAAATGCAATAAAATTAATTGCAATCATTTTGCAAAACCTCTCAAATGTTAAATGCAATTAATGCAACGCATTAAAATCTTTATTGGTGTACGGTTCCTCCTGACATCCACCCACCCACCCACCGATCGATCAATCAATCAATCAATCTTTGATTTATTCTTATTATTAATAATATAAATTATTATTACTATAGTATTATTATTGTATTTACTACCCCCGGCATCGCATTAGGATGACTTTTCAGGCTGCTGCAATGTTAAATGCAGTGATCGCCTTGCATTAAAGAAATATTGCAACACCCTGCGATGTGAAATGCAATAATAATCCTGCAAAACCTCTCAAATGTTAAACGTGACTAATGCATCGTAATAGGATAACTTTGCAGGCTACTGCAATGTTAAATGCAGTGATGGCCTTGCATTAAAGTCACCTAGCTACCCCCAATGGATGTTTTCTGCATTAAATTAATTGCAATAATTTTGCAAAACCTCTCAAATGTTAAATGCAACAAATGCATCGCATTAGGATGACTTTTCAGGCTTGCTGCAATGTTAAATGCAGTGATCGCCTTGCATTAAAGAAATATTGCAACACCCTGCGATGTGAAATGCAATAATAATCCTGCAAAACCTCTCAAATGTTAATTGCGACTAATGCATCGTATTAGGATAACTTTGCAGGCTGCTGCATTGTTAAATGCAGCGCTGACCTTGCATTAAAGCAATATTGCAGCCCCTGGGATGTTAAATGCAATAAAATTAATTGCAATCATTTTGCAAAACCTCTCAAATGTTAAATGCAATTAATGCAACGCATTAAAATCTTTATTGGTGTACGGTTCCTCCTGACATCCACCCACCCACCCACCGATCGATCAATCAATCAATCAATCTTTGATTTATTCTTATTATTAATAATATAAATTATTATTACTATAGTATTATTATTGTATTTACTACCCCCGGCATCGCATTAGGATGACTTTTCAGGCTGCTGCAATGTTAAATGCAGTGATCGCCTTGCATTAAAGAAATATTGCAACACCCTGCGATGTGAAATGCAATAATAATCCTGCAAAACCTCTCAAATGTTAAACGTGACTAATGCATCATATTAGGATAACTTTGCAGGCTACTGCAATGTTAAATGCAGTGATGGCCTTGCATTAAAGTCACCTAGCTACCCCCAATGGATGTTTTCTGCATTAAATTAATTGCAATAATTTTGCAAAACCTCTCAAATGTTAAATGCAACAAATGCATCGCATTAGGATGACTTTTCAGGCTTGCTGCAATGTTAAATGCAGTGATCGCCTTGCATTAAAGAAATATTGCAACACCCTGCGATGTGAAATGCAATAATAATCCCGCAAAACCTCTCAAATGTTAAATGCGACTAATGCATCGTATTAGGATAACTTTGCAGGCTGCTGCATTGTTACATGCAGCGCTGGCCTTGCATTAAAGCAATATTGCAACCCCCTGGGATGTTAAATGCAATAAAATTAATTGCAATCATTTTGCGAAACCTCTCAAATGTTAAATGCAATTAATGCAATGCATTAAAATCTTTATTGGTGTAGGGTTCCTCCTGACATCCACCCACCCACCCACCGATCGATCAATCAATCAATCAATCAATCAATCTTTGATTTATTCTTATTATTAATAATATAAATTATTATTACTATAGTATTATTATTGTATTTACTACCCCCGGCATCGCATTAGGATGACTTTTCAGGCTGCTGCAATGTTAAATGCAGTGATCGCCTTGCATTAAAGAAATATTGCAACACCCTGCGATGTGAAATGCAATAATAATCCTGCAAAACCTCTCAAATGTTAAACGTGACTAATGCATCGTATTAGGATAACTTTGCAGGCTACTGCAATGTTAAATGCAGTGATGGCCTTGCATTAAAGTCACCTAGCTACCCCCAATGGATGTTTTCTGCATTAAATTAATTGCAATAACTTTGCAAAACCTCTCAAATGTTAAATGCAACAAATGCATCGCATTAGGATGACTTTTCAGGCTTGCTGCAATGTTAAATGCAGTGATCGCCTTGCATTAAAGAAATATTGCAACACCCTGCGATGTGAAATGCAATAATAATCCTGCAAAACCTCTCAAATGTTAAATGCGACTAATGCATCGTATTAGGATAACTTTGCAGGCTGCTGCATTGTTAAATGCAGCGCTGGCCTTGCATTAAAGCAATATTGCAACCCCTGGGATGTTAAATGCAATAAAATTAATTGCAATCATTTTGCAAAACCTCTCAAATGTTAAATGCAATTAATGCAACGCATTAAAATCTTTATTGGTGTACGGTTCCTCCTGACATCCACCCACCCACCCACCGATCGATCAATCAATCAATCAATCTTTGATTTATTCTTATTATTAATAATATAAATTATTATTACTATAGTATTATTATTGTATTTACTACCCCCGGCATCGCATTAGGATGACTTTTCAGGCTGCTGCAATGTTAAATGCAGTGATCGCCTTGCATTAAAGAAATATTGCAACACCCTGCGATGTGAAATGCAATAATAATCCTGCAAAACCTCTCAAATGTTAAACGTGACTAATGCATCGTAATAGGATAACTTTGCAGGCTACTGCAATGTTAAATGCAGTGATGGCCTTGCATTAAAGTCACCTAGCTACCCCCAATGGATGTTTTCTGCATTAAATTAATTGCAATAATTTTGCAAAACCTCTCAAATGTTAAATGCAACAAATGCATCGCATTAGGATGACTTTTCAGGCTTGCTGCAATGTTAAATGCAGTGATCGCCTTGCATTAAAGAAATATTGCAACACCCTGCGATGTGAAATGCAATAATAATCCTGCAAAACCTCTCAAATGTTAATTGCGACTAATGCATCGTATTAGGATAACTTTGCAGGCTGCTGCATTGTTAAATGCAGCGCTGACCTTGCATTAAAGCAATATTGCAACCCCTGGGATGTTAAATGCAATAAAATTAATTGCAATCATTTTGCAAAACCTCTCAAATGTTAAATGCAATTAATGCAACGCATTAAAATCTTTATTGGTGTACGGTTCCTCCTGACATCCACCCACCCACCCACCGATCGATCAATCAATCAATCAATCTTTGATTTATTCTTATTATTAATAATATAAATTATTATTACTATAGTATTATTATTGTATTTACTACCCCCGGCATCGCATTAGGATGACTTTTCAGGCTGCTGCAATGTTAAATGCAGTGATCGCCTTGCATTAAAGAAATATTGCAACACCCTGCGATGTGAAATGCAATAATAATCCTGCAAAACCTCTCAAATGTTAAACGTGACTAATGCATCATATTAGGATAACTTTGCAGGCTACTGCAATGTTAAATGCAG